>NC_037646.1:2043441-2245941 GCF_003254395.2 Apis mellifera
AAATTTTGTTATATCTTTGAAGTTCAAATGTGAAGTAAAATTTGTTTATATCTGGAAGTTCAAATTAAGTTAAAATTTAATTGTTATTTGAATTCAAAATTTAGTTAAAAGTTTAATTTAAGTTTATTTATTTGAAGTTCAAACTTGAAGTTTAAAAATTTTGTTATATCTGAAGTTCAAATATTGAAGTTACAAGTTTTGTTTATATTGAAGTACAATTGAAGTTAAATTGTTGTTATATCTGAAGTTCAAATTGAGTTAAAATTTTAATTAAATTTGAAGTCAATTTATTGAGTTAAAAGTGAAGTTCAAATTTTTAGTAATTTGAATTCAAAATTGAAGTTAAAATTTTTGTTATATCTTGAATTCAAATGGAAGTTAAAATATAATGTTAATTTGAAGTTCCAAATTTAATTATATTTGAAGTTTAATTTATATTGAAGTTCAAATGGAAGTTAAAAATGTTATAATTAAAATTGAAGTTCAAATTTATATTTCGAGTTCAAAGTGAAGTTCAAATCTTTTAGTTATATTTTGAAGTCAAATTTGAAGCAATTTATTCATATTTGAAGTTTAGTTTAATGATTTGAAGTTCAAATTGAAGTTCAAATTTTTGTATATTGAAGTTCAAAATGAAGTTCAAAATTTTTGTTATATTGAAGTCAAATGAATTTAAAATTTTTTATATCTGAAGTTCAAATTGAAGTTAAAATTTTTTTATATCTGAAGTCAAATTGAAGTTAAAATTTTTGTTATATTGAAGTTCAAATTATATTTGAATTAAAAGTTGAAGTTCAAATTTTAGTTATATATTGAAGTTCAAATTTTATACTTGAAGTTCTAGTTTTATATTTGAAGTTCAAATTGAAGTTAAAATTTTTGTTATATCTTGAAGTTTCAAATTCAAGTTAAAATTTTTAATTTTTATTGAATTCCAAATATTGAATTATATTTAAGTTTTAATTTATATTTGAATTCAAATTTGAAGTTCAAATTTTGTTATATCTGAAAGTTCAAATTGAATTTCAAAATTTTTGTTATATCTGAAGTTCAAATTGAGGTTAAAATTGTAAATAATTGAGTTCAAATTTATATTGAGTTAAAAGTGAATTCAAATTTTAGTTATATTTGAAGTCAAAATTTTATACTTGAAGTTCTTAGTTTATATCTGAAGTTCAAATTGAAGGTTAAAATTTTAATAAATATTTGAAGTTCAAATTATATTTAGTAAAAGTGAAGTTCCAAATTTTTAGTTATAATGAAGTTCAATTTTTATACTTGAAGTTCTATTTATATTTAAAGTTCAAATTGAAGTTAAAATTTTTGTTATATTGAAGTTCAAGTTGAAGTTAAAATTGTTGTTATATCTGAGTTCAAATGGAAGTTAAAATATTAATTTATTTGAAGTCCAAAATTTAATTATATTTGAAGTTTTAATTTATATTCGAAGTTCAAATTTGAAGTTAAAATTTAATTAATTTTGAAGTACAAATTTATATTTGAGTTCAAAGTGAATTTCAACTTTTGGTTTATATGTGAAGTTCAAATTTGAAGTTAAAATTGTTAATTATATTTGAAGTTCAAATTGAAGTTAAAATTTTTGTTATATCTGAAGTTCAAATGAAGTTGAAATTAATTTTATTTGAAGTCAAGAAATTTAATTATTATGTTGAAGTTTTAATTTATATTCGAAGTTCAAATTGAAGTTTAAAATTTTAATTAATTTTGAAGTTCAAATTTATATTTGAGTTAAAAGTGAAGGTCAAATTTTAGTTATAATTTGAAGTTCAATTTTTATCTTGAAGTTCTAGTTGATATCTGAAGTTCTAATTGAAGTTAAAATTTTTGTTTATATCGAAGTTCAATTGAAGTTCAATTTTTGTTATATTTGAAGTTCAAATTTATATTTGAGTTAAAAGTGAAGTTCAAATTTTAGTTATATTTGAAGTTCAATTTTTATACTTGAAGTTCTAGTTTATATTTGAAGTTCAAATTGAAGTTAAAATTTTTGTTATATTGAAGTTCAAATTTATATTTGAGTTAAAAGTGAAGTTCAAATTTTAATGATATTTGAGTTCATTTTATATACTTGAAGTTCTAGTTTATATTTGAAGTTCAAATTGAAGTTATATTTGAAGTTCAAATTGAAGTTAAAATTTCAATTATATTTGAAGTTCAAATGGAAGTTAATATTTTTATATCTGAAGTACAAATGGAAGTTAAAATTTTTGTTATATCTTGAAGTTCAATTGAAGTTAAAATTTTTGTTTATCTGAAGTTCAAATTATATTTGAGTTAAAAGTGAAGTTCAAACTTTAGTTATTATTTGAAGTTCAATTTTTATAACTGAAGTTCTAGTATTATATTGCAGTTCAAATTGAAGTTAAAATTTTTGTTATATCTGAAGTTCAAATTGAAGTTAAAATTTTTGTACTATTTGAAGTTCAAATTGAAGTTAAAATTTTGTTATATCTGAAGTTTCAAATTGAAGTTACAATTTTTGTTATATCTGAAGTTCAAATTGAAGGTAAAATTTTAATATTAATTTGAAATTCCAAATTTGAAGTTAAAATTTTTGTCATATCTGAATTCAAATTGAAGGTTAAAATTTTAAATTAAATTTGAAGTTCAAATTATATTTGAGTTCAAAGTGAAGTTCAAATTTAGTTAAATTTGAACTTCAAATTGAAGTTAAATTTTGTTATATCTGAAGTTCAAATGAGTTAAAATAAATTTATTTTGAAGTCCAAAATTTAATATATTTGAAGGTTTATTTATATTCGAAGTTCAAATTGAAGTAAAATTTTAATTAATTTGATTTTCAAATTATATTGAGTTCAAAGTGAAGTTCAAATTTATATTTGAGTTCCAAAGTGAAAATTCAAATTTAGTTAATCTGAAATTCAAATTGGAAGTTAAAAGAACTAATTTTATTTGAAGTCCAAAAATTAATATATTTTGAAAGTCAATTTATATTCGAAGTTCAAATTGAGAGTTGAAAAATTTTTTAATTTAATTTTGAAGTTCAATTATATTTGAGTTCAAAGTGAAGTTCAAATTTATTTGAGTTCAAAGTGAAGTTCAAATTTTAGTTATATCTGAAATCAAATTGAAGTTAAAAATATCAATGTTTATTTGAAGTCCAAAAATTAATTATATTTGAAGTTTATTTATATTCGAAGTTCAAATTCGAAGTTAAAAATTTTAAATAATTTTGAAGTTCAAATTATATTTGGTTCAAAGTGAAGTTCAGAATTTTTAGTATATTTGAAGTTCAAATTTGAAGTTAAATTTTAATTATATTGAATTCAAATGAAGTTTAAATTTTTGTTATATCTAAGTTCAAATTGAAGTTAAAATTTTTGTTATATTTGAGGTTCAAATTGAAGTTTAAAATTTGCTGAAGAGTTATTTTATACTTGAAGTTTCAATATTTGAAGTAAATATGAATCTTTATTGTAATCCGAAAATTTAATGTAATATTTGAATTTAATTTATTATTCGAAGTCAAATTGAAGTTAAAATTTTAATTAATGTTTGAAGTTCAAATTAGTGAAGTTCAAGGAAGTTCAAATTTTTAGTTAAATGAACTTCAAATTGAAGTTAAAATTTTTGTTATATCTGTATATCTATATGAAGTTAAAAAAATTTTATTTGAAGTCCAAAATTTAATTTATTATTGGAAGTTAATTATATTCGAAGTTCCAAATTGAAGGTAAAATTTTAATTAAGTTTGGAAGTTCTAAATGTTATATTGAGTTTCAAAGTGAAGTCAAATTATATTTGAGTTCAAATAAGTCAATTTAGTATATCTGAAATTCAATTGAAGTTTAAAATATTAGGTTTATTTGAAGTCCTAAAAAATTAATTTATATTGAAGTTAATTTATATCTTTGAAGTTCATTGAATTTGAAGTCAATTTCAAAAATGAATAAAAGTTAAATATTGAAGTTCAAATTTATATTTGAGTTCAAGTGAAGTTCAAAATTTTAGTTATATTTGATTATGTGAATTCAAATTAGTTAATTCTAATTTTAGTATATCTGAAGTTCAAATTGAAAGCGTTAAATGTCTTAGTAATTATTTGAAGTTCGTAAGTTAAGATTGAAAATTGTTTATATGAAGTTCAAAGTTGAAGTTCAAATTTTGTTATATTTGAAGTTCAAATTTATATTTGCAGTTAAAATGAAGTTCAAATATTAGTTATATTTGAAGTTCAATTTTATATTGAAGTTATTTATATTTGAAGTTCAAATTAAAGTAAAATTTTTGTTATATTGTGAATTCAAATTATATTTAGCTAAGTGAAGTTCAAAATTTTAGTTATATTTGAAGTTCATTATACTTGAAGTTCTATGTTTATATTTGAAGTTCAAATAAGTTAATTTATTAAATTGAAGTAAAATTTTAATTATATTGAATTCAAATTGAATAAAATTTTGTTATATCTGAAGCAAATAAGTTAAAATTTTTTATATTTGAAGTTCAAATTGAAGTTAAAATTTTTGTTATATGAAGTCAAAATTTATATTTGCAGTTAAAAGGGAAGTTCAAATTTTAGTTATATTTGAAGTCAATTTTTATACTTGAAGTTTCTAGTTTATATTTGAGTTCAAATTGAAGTAAAATTTTTGTTATATCTGAAGTTCAAATTGAAGTTAAATTTTGTTATATTCTGAAGTACAATGAAGTTAAATTGTTTGTTATATCTGAAGTTCAATTAAGAAAAGTTTAAAATTGAAGTTCAAATGTTATATTTGAGTTCAAATGAAGTTCAAATTTTCATTATATTTGGAGTTCAAATTAAAGGTTAAAATTTTAATTATATTGAAGTTCAAATTAATTAAATTTTAGTTATATTGAAGTTCAAATTGTTAGTTATATTGAATTCAATTAATTAAATGTTGTTATATCTGAAGTTCAAATTCAAGTTAATTTAAATTTTATTTTGAATTCCAAATTTAATTAAATTTGAAGTTTAATTATATATTGAAGTCAAAAATTAGTATAATTGAAGTTCAAATTTTTGTTATATCATATGAAGTTCAAATTTGAAGGTAAATTTTGTTATATTTGAGTACAAGTTGAAGTTAAATTGTTGTTATATCTGAAGTTCAAATGAAGGTATCAAATTTTAATTAATATTTGAAGTTCAAATTTTATATTGAGTTCATTTAAGTCTGAAGTTCAAATTTTAATGTAAAATTTGAATGTCAAATGTAAGTTAAAATTTTTTGTTAGTATCTGAAGTTCAAATTGAAGTTAAAATTAATTTTTATTTGAAGTCCATAGAATTGTATTAGTGATATTGAAGTTTTTATATGTATATTCGAAGTTCAAATTGAAGTTAAAATTTTAATTAATTTTGAAGTTCAAATTTATATTTGAGTTCAAGTAAGTAATTTATATTAAGTTATATATGAAGTCAAATTTTATATACTTGAAGTTCAAATTGAAGTTAAAATCTAATTTTATTTATATGCCTGTATAATAAGTAGTAGAGTTCGAGTTTAAATTATGGATTTCCATAATTGAAGAAAATATAGAAGTTCAAATAATTTGAGTTTATTGAAGTTCAAATTTTAGTATATTTGAAGTTCAAATGTGAAGTCAAATTTTAATATATTTGCAAGTTCTAGTTTATATTTGAAGTCAAATGAAGTTAATATTTATATTGAAGTTCAAATTAAGTTTAAATTTATTTTATTTGAATTCAATATTTTAATGTATATTTTCGAATTTAATTTATATTGAAGTTCAAAATGAAGTTCAATTTTAGTTATATTTGAAGTTCAATTGAAGTTAAAATTGTTTTATATCTGAAGTTCAAATGGAAGATAAAATTTGTAATTTAATTATATTTGAAGTTTCAATTTATATTGAAGATAAATTAAATAAAATTTTGTGTTAAATTGAAGTTTCAAATGTTATTTAGTTTAGTTGAAGTTCAATTTTTATATTTGAAGTTCAATTTATATTGCAGTTCTATTGTTATATTGAAGTTCAAATTGAAGTTAAAATTTTTGTTATATCTGGAAGTTCAAATTGAAGTTAAAATATAATTTTATTTGAAGTCCAAAAATTTAATATATTTTAAGTTTTAATTTATATTCTGAAGTTCAAATTTGAGGAGTTAAAATTAATAATTGATGTAAATTATATTGAAGTTCAAAGTAAGTTCAAATTTATATTTGAGTTTCAAAGTGAGTATATCTATAATTTTAGTTATATCTGAAATTCAAATTGAAGTTAAAAATACTAATTTTATTTGAAGTCCAAAAATTAATAGTTAATTTGAAGGTTAATTTTATATTCGAAGCATTGATTTAAATTTAATATAATATTTGATGTTTAATTTAATGTTATGAAGTTCAAATTTATATTTGAGTTTCAAAGTGAAATCAAATTTATATTGAGTTTCAAAGTTGAAGTGTCAAAATGTTTTTATTATATCTGAAATTAAATTGAAGTTAAAATACTAATTTTTATTGAAGTCCAAAAATTAATTATATTTGAAGTTTTAATTTATATTCGAAGTTCAAATTTGAAGTTAAAATTTTAAAAATATTTTGAAGTTCAAATTTATATTTTGTTAAGTGAAGTTTCAAGTTTGAGTCAATGAGTTAATTATATTCAAATTTCAAATGTAATGTTATATTGAAGTTCAAATGGAAGTTTTAAATTTTTGTATATTGTTAAATTAAGTAATTTGTATATTGAAGTCTAATGAATTATTTTAGTCAATTTATAAAAGTTTTAAATATAATGTCAATTGAAGTTAATTTTAATTCATTTGAAGTTCAAAATAGATGAGTAAAGTGAAGTTCATTATTATATGAAATTCAAAGTTAGTAATTAATTATATTTGAAGTTCAAATTGAAGTTAAAATTTTCTGTTATATCTGAAGTTCAATTGAAGTTAAAAATTTTTTATATTGAATTCTATAGTTGAAGTTAAAATTGTTGTTATATCTGAAGTTCAAATTCAAGTTGAAAATTTTAATTTTAGTGTTGAATTCCAAAATTAATAATTATAAGTTTTAATTAATTTGAATGTTCAATTGAAGTTAAAATTTTTGTTATAGATTCTGAAGTTCAAAGTGAAGTTACATTTTGTTTATTTGAAGTAAGTTGAAGTTAATTGTTTATGAAATTCATTGAAGTAAATTATAATTAAATCAATTAAAGTTAAGTGAAGTTCAAATTTGTAATTGCCAATTTAAATTTTGTATATATCATTGAAGAAAATTAATTTTAGTCATTAAATTAAGTTATAATCGGAAGTAAATTTAAGTTTAAATTTTATAATTTGAAGTTTCAAATTTATATTGAGTTCAAAGTGAAGTTCAAATTAATGTGATTCTGAGTAATTTAAAATTTGAACTGTCAATTGAAGTTAAAATTTTGGTTATATTCTGAAAAGTTCAAATGGAAGTTGAATTAATACTTAATTTTATTTGAAGTCCTAAAATTTAATATATTTAAGTTTTAATGTTTAATTTCGAAGTTCAAATTGAAGTTAAAATGATAATTAATATTGAAGTTCAAATTTAATTTGAAGTTCAGTGAAGTTCAAATTTTAGTATATTTGAAGTTCAAATTGAAAGCCAAATTAATTATATTTGAAGTTCTAGTTTATTATTTGGAAGTCAAATTGATTCATAATTTTGTTATATCTAAGTTCAAATGGAAGTTAAAATTATTCTGTAATTATGAGTTCAAATGGAAGTTGAAATTTTTTTATATCTAAGTTCAAATTGAAGTTTTAAAATTTTTTTATATCTGAAGTTCAAATTGAAGTTAAAATTTTGTTATATTTGAAGTTCAAAGTTTATATTTGAAATTAAAAGTGAAGTTCAAATTTTAGTTAATTTGAAGTTCAAATTTATACTTGAAGTTCTAGTTTGATATTTGAAGTCAAATGAAGTTAAAATTTTTGTTATATCTTGAAGTTCCAAAATTCAGTTAAAAAGTTAATTTTTATTTTGAATTCCAAAATTAATTATATTTAAAGTTTTAATTTATATTTGAAGTTAAAAGTGAAGTTCAAATTTTAGTTGATATATTGAAGTTTCAAGTTGAATTGAAAATTGTTGTTATTATCTGAAGTTCAAATGGAAGTTAAAATATAAATTTTATTTGAAGTCCAAAATTAATTATATATTGAAGTTTTAATTTATATTTGAAGTTCAAATTGAAATTAAATTTTGTTATATTTTTGAAGTTCAAATTTATTATTTCAGTTCAGTGAAGTAATTAGTATATGAGTCAAATTTATTATTTGAAGTTTTATTGAATTATTGAAGTTATTTTTTTCTAATCATTGAAAATTTTGTTTTATCTGAAGTCAATATTTTTTATTAGTTTCATGGAGTAAATCTTATTTGGTCCAAATTATTTAGTTTTAATTTATATTGAAGTTCATGAATTAAAATTGTAATAATTTAAGAAATTTTTATATCTGAGTTCAAAGTGAAGTTAAAATTTTGTATATCTGAAGTTCAAATTGAAGTTTAAATTTTAATTATTATGAAGTTGCAAATAGAATGGTTTACAATTTTTGTTATATTGAAGTCAATATGAAGTTTAAAATTTTGTATATATCTGAAGTTCAAAATTGAAGTTAAATTTCTGTTATATTGAAGTTCAAATTTGATGAATTATTTGTCCAAATAAATTTTTATTATTTATGAAGTTCAAATGAAGTAAAATTTTAATTAATTGAAGGTTCCAAATTTATATTTGAGTTCAAAGCGAAGTTCCAAATTTTAGGTATATTTGAAGTTACACAATTAAGTTTAAAATTTTAATTAATTTGAATGGTCAAATTTAAGTTAAGATTGTGATATTCTGATAGGTGTCAAATTTGAATTATAATTTTTGACTTGATATTTGAGTTGAAGTTTTGAAGTTAAATTTATAGTTGAAGTAATTCAAATTTAAATATTATTGGAATTCCAAATTTATGCATAATTTGAATTCAATTTATATTTAGTGTCAAATTGAAGTTAAATTTTTTGTTAATATCTGGAAGTTCAAATTGAATTACAATTTTTGTTATATTTGAAAAGTACAAGTGAGTATAAATTGTTGTTATATTGAAGTTCAAATTGAAGCGCTAAAATTTAATTAAATTTGAAGTCAAATTTAATTGAGTTTCAAGTGAAGTTCAAATTTTAGTTAAATTGAACATTCAAATTGAAGTTAAATATTTTGTTATATCTGAAGTTCAAATTGAAGTTAAAATTATTACATTTTTATTTGAAGTCCAAAATTTAATTATATTTGAAGTTTTAATTTATATTTCAAGGCAATGAAGTTTAAAATTTTTAAATTAATTTTGAAGTCAAATTTATATTTGCAGTTCAAAGTGAAGTTCAAATTAAATATATTTAGCAAGTGAAAGTTCATTATAAATTGCCCATTGAAGTTCAAATTTAGTTAATATCTGAAATCAAATTGAAGTTAAAATACTAATTTATTTGAATCCTAAATTAATTATATTTGAAGTTTAATTTTATTGCGAAAGTTCAAATTGAAGTATTAAAATGAATAATTAATATTTGAGGTTCAAATTTATATTTGAGTCAATGTATGAAGTTCAAATTTTTAGAATTTCAATTTATTTTGAACTAGTTCGATATCTGAAGTTCAAATTTTATTAAATTTGGATATTTGAAGTTCAATGAGTTTAAATTTTGTTATGAAGTTCAAAATTGAAGTTCAAATTTTTGTTATATCTTGAAGTTCGAAAAAATTTTGTATATTGAAGGTAAATGGAAGTTTACAAATTTTCGTCTATTACTGTGAAGTTCAATATATTGAAGTTTAAATTGTTATATTGAAGTCAAATTGAAGTTAAAAATGTTTGTTATATTGAAGTTTCAAAGTTATAATTGTGAAGTTAAAAGGAAGTTTCAAATTTTAGTTATATTTGAAGTTAAATTCATACTTGAAGTTTCTAGTTTATATTGAAGTTCAAATTGAAGTTAATATTTTGTATATCTGAAGTTTCAAATTAAGTTAAATTTCAAGTTATTTGAAGTCAAATTGAAGTATATAAAGTTGTTTTATATATTGAAGTACAAAGGAAGTCAAAAATTTTAGTTATATTTGAAGTTCAATTGAAGTTAAATTGTTTGGTATATCTGAATTCTGGATAAATATTTAATTATTAAGTCAATGTATAATGAAGTTTTATTGAAGTTCAAATAAAATTATATTGAGATTATTCATTCAGTGAAGCTTACAATTTAGTTCATATGAAAGTTCTTTACGTTTTATATTTGCAGTTAAATTGAAGTTAAAATTTTTTTATATCTGAAGTTCAAATGAAGTTAAAATTTTGTTTTTATATCTTGAAGTTCAAATTGAAGTTGAAAATGTTTGTTATATCTGAAGTCAAATGAGTTACAATTTGTAATTTGAAGTTAAATGAAGTTTTTGATTAAATTCTGATTCAAATTGAAGTTAAAATTTTGTTTCATATTTGAAGTTTCAAATGAAGTAATTTGTAATTAAAGTGTGAAGTTTCAAATTTTAAGTTTGAGTTCAAATTAATATTCAATTAGTTTATATTTAACTTGCAAATTGCAGTTAAAATTTTTGTTATATCTGAAGTTCAAATTGAAGTTAAAAAATTAATTTTATTTGAATGCCCAAAATTTAATTATATTGAAGTTTTTTAATTTATATTCGAAGTTCAAATTGAAGTTAAAATTTAATAATTTTGATGTTCAATTTTATATTGAGTTCAAAGTTGAAGAAAAAAACTCAAATTAATTTGAGTTCAAAGTGAAATTCAAATTTTGTATATCAGAAATGCAATGAAGTTAAAAAACTAATTTTTATTTTGAAGTCCAAAAATTAACTATATTTGAAGTTTCAATTTATATTTCGAATTTCAAATTGAAGTTAAAATTAATTAAATTTATATTATGAAGTTCAAGTTGAAGTTAAATTGTTGTTATATTGAAGTTCAAATGGAAGTTAAAATATTATTTATTTGAAGTCCAAATTTAATTATATTTGAAGTTTTAATTTTATTTCGAAGTTCAAATTGAAGTTAATTTTAATTAATTTTGAAGTACAATTATATTTGAGTTCAAAGTGAATTTTAGCTTTGTTATATTTGAAGTTCAATTAATTAAAATTTATTATATTTGAGTTCAAATTGAAGTTAAAATTTTGTTATATCTGAAGTTCAATTGAAGTTGAAATTATTTTATTTGAAGTCCAATTTAATTATATTTTGAAGTTTTTATTTATATTCGAAGTTCAAGATTGAGTTAAAATTTTTAATTATTTTGAAGTTTCAAATTTATATTTGAGTTAAAGTGAAGTTCAAATTTTAGTTATAGTTTGAAGTTCAATTTTTATTCTTGAAGTTCTAGTTGATATCTGAAGTTCAAATTGAGTTAAAATTTTTGTCATATTTGAAGTTCTAATTGAAGTTAAAATTTTTGTTATATGAGTTCAAATTGAGTTCAAATTTTAGTTATTTTGAACTTAAATTGAAGTTCAAAATTTTTGTTATATCTGAAGTTCAATTGAAGTTCAATTTTTAGTTATTTTGAGTTCAATTGTAACTTGAAGTTTAGTTTATATCTGAAGTTCAATTGAAGGTAAATTTTAATTAATTTGAAGTTCAATTTTTTGAGTTAAAAGTGAAGTTCAAATTTTAGTTTATATTGAGTTCAATTTTTATACTTGAAGTTCTAGTTTATACTTGAAGTTCAAATTGAGTTAATAATTTTTGTTATATCTGAAGTTCAATTGAAGTTAAATTATTTTATTTGAGTCCAAATTTAATATATTAAGTTTTATTTATATTCGAGTTCAAATTGGAAGTTAATTTAATTAATTTCTGAAGTTAAGATTTTATTTTGAGTTCAAAGTGAAGTTTCAAATTTATTTGAGTATCAAGTGAAGTTCAAATTTTAGTTATATTGAATTCAAATTGACGTTAAAATACTATTTTATTTGAAGTCCTAAATTAATTATTTTGAAGTTTTATTTATATCGACAGTGAGATAACAAAAATTTTAACTTCAATTTGAACTTCAAATATAAACTAGAACTTCAAGTATAAAAATTGAACTTCAATTATAACTAAAATTTGAACTTCACTTTTAACTCAAATATAAATTTGAACTTCAAATTTAATTAAAATTTTACCTTCAATTTGAACTTCAGATATAAACTAGAACTTCAAGTATAAAATTTGAACTTCAAATATAACTAAAATTTGAACTTCACTTTTAACTCAAATATAAATTTGAACTTCAAATTTAATTAAAATTTTACCTTCAATTTGAACTTCAGATATAACAAAAATTTGAACTTCAATTTGAACTTCAGATATAACAAAAATTTGAACTTCAATTTGAACTTCAAATATAAATTAAAACTTCAAATATAATTAAATTTTGGAATTCAAATAAAATTAAAATTTTAACTTGAATTTGAACTTCAGATATAACAAAAATTTTAACTTCAATTTGAACTTCAAATATAAACTAGAACTTCAAGTATATAATTTGAACTTCAAATATAACTAAAATTTGAACTTCACTTTTAACTCAAATATAAATTTGAACTTCAAATATAACAAAAATTTTAACTTCAATTTGAACTTCAGATATAACAAAAATTTTAACTTCAATTTGAACTTCAGATATAACAAAAATTTTAACTTCAATTTGAACTTCAGATATAACAAAAATTTTAACTTCAATTTGAACTTCAAATATAAAATAGAACTGCAAGTATAAAATTTGAACTTCAAATATAACTAAAATTTGAACTTCACTTGAACTGAAATATAAATTTGAACTTCAAATATAACAAAAATTTTAATTTCAATTTGAACTTCAAATATAAATTAAAACTTCAAATATAATTAAATTTTGGACTTCAAATAAAATTAATATTTTAACTTCCATTTGAACTTCAGATATAACAACAATTTTAACTTCAACTTGAACTTCAAATATAACAAAAATTTTAACTTCAATTTGAATTTCAGATATAACAAAAATTTTAACTTCTTTTTGAACTTCAAATATAATTAAAATTTTAACTTAAATTTGAACTTCAAATATAACTAAAATTTGAACTTCACTTTGAACTCAAATATAACTAAAATTTGAACTTCACTTTGAACTCAAATATAAATTTGAACTTCAAAATTAATTAAAATTTTCACTTCAATTTGAACTTCGAATATAAATTAAAACTTCAAATATAATTAAATTTTGGACTTCAAATAAAATTATATTTTAACTTCAATTTGAACTTCAGATATAACAAAAATTTTAACTTCAATTTGAAGTTCAAATTTAACTAAAATTTGAACTTCACTTTGAACTCAAATATAAATTTGAACTTCAAATTTAATTAAAATTTTACCTTCAATTTGAACTTCAAATATAACTAAAATTTTAACTTCACTTTGAACTCAAATATAAATTTGAACTTCAAATATAATTAATTTTTGGACTTCAAATAAAATTAATATTTTAACTTCAATTTGAACTTCAGATATATCAAAAATTTTAACTTCAATTTGAACTTCAAATATAACAAAAATTTTAACTTCCATTTGAACTTCAGATATAACAAAAATTTTAACTTCAATTTGAACTTCAAATATAAACTAGAACTTCAAGTATAAAAATTGAACTTCAAATATACACTAAAATTTGAACTTCACTTTTAACTCAAATATAAATTTGAACTTCAGATATAACAAAAATTTTAACTTCAATTTGAACTTCAGATATAACAAAAATTTTAACTTCAACTTGAACTTCAAATATAACTAAAATTTGAACTTCACTTTTAACTTCAAATATAAATTAAAACTTTAAATATAATTAAATTTTGGAATTCAAATAAAATTAAAATTTTATCTTGAATTTGAACTTCAGATATAACAAAAATTTTAACTTCAATTTGAACTTCAAATATAAACTAGAACTTCAAGTATAAAATTTGAACTTCAAATATAACTAAAATTTGAACTTCACTTTTAATTCAAATATAACTTTGAACTTCAAATATAACAAAAATTTTAACTTCAATGTGAACTTCAGATATAACAAAAATTTTAACTTCAATTTGAACTTCAGATATAACAAAGATTTGAACTTCAATTTGAACTTCAAATATAAACTAGAACTTCAAATATAATTAAAATTTGGACTTCAATTTGAACTTCAAATATAACTAAAATTTGAACTTCACTTTGAACTCAAATATAAATTTGAACTTCAATATTAATTATCATTTTAACTTCAATTTGAACTTCGAATATAAATTAAAACTTCAAATATAATTAAATTTTGGACTTCAAATAAAATTAATATTTTAACTTCCATTTGAACTTCAAATATGACAAAAATTTTAACTTCAATTTGAAATTCAAATTTAATTAAAATTTTACCTTCAATTTGAACTTCAGATATAACAAAAATTTTAACTTCAATTTGAACTTCAGATATAACAAAAATTTGAACTTCACTTTGAACTCAAATATAAATTTGAACTTCAAAATTAATTAAAATTTTAACTTCAATTTGAACTTCGAATATAAATTAAAACTTCAAATATAATTAAATTTTGGACTTCAAATAAAATTATATTTTAACTTCCATTTGAACTTCAGATATAACAACAATTTTAACTTCAACTTGAACTTCAAATATAACAAAAATTTTAACTTCAATTTGAACTTCAGTTATAACAAAAATTTGAACTTCACTTTGAACTCAAATATAAATTTGAACTTCAAATTTAATTAAAATTTTACCTTCAATTTGAACTTCAAATATAACTAAAATTTTAACTTCAATTTGAATTTCAGATATAACAAAAATTTTAACTTCTTTTTGAACTTCAAATATAATTAAAATTTGAACTTCACTTTGAACTCAAATATAAATTTGAACTTCAAATTTAATTAAAATTTTACCTTCAATTTGAACTTCAAATATAACTAAAATTTTAACTTCACTTTGAACTCAAATATAAATTTGAACTTCAAATATAATTAATTTTTGGACTTCAAATAAAATTAATATTTTAACTTCAATTTGAACTTCAGATATAACAAAAATTTTAACTTCAATTTGAACTTCAAATATAAACTAGAACTTCAAGTATAAAAATTGAACTTCAAATATACACTAAAATTTGAACTTCACTTTTAACTCAAATATAAATTTGAACTTCAGATATAACAAAAATTTTAACTTTAATTTGAACTTCAGATATAACAAAAATTTTAACTTCAACTTGAACTTCAAATATAACTAAAATTTGAACTTCACTTTTAACTTCAAATATAAATTAAAACTTTAAATATAATTAAATTTTGGAATTCAAATAAAATTAAAATTTTATCTTGAATTTGAACTTCAGATATAACAAAAATTTTAACTTCAATTTGAACTTCAAATATAAACTAGAACTTCAAGTATAAAATTTGAACTTCAAATATAACTAAAATTTGAACTTCACTTTTAATTCAAATATAACTTTGAACTTCAAATATAACAAAAATTTTAACTTCAATGTGAACTTCAGATATAACAAAAATTTTAACTTCAATTTGAACTTCAGATATAACAAAAATTTTAACTTCCATTTGAACTTCAGATATAACAACAATTTTAACTTCCATTTGAACTTCAGATATAACAAAAATTTGAACTTCAATTTGAACTTCAAATATAAACTAGAACTTCAAATATAATTAAAATTTGGACTTCAATTTGAACTTCAAATATAACTAAAATTTGAACTTCACTTTGAACTCAAATATAAATTTGAACTTCAATATTAATTATCATTTTAACTTCAATTTGAACTTCGAATATAAATTAAAACTTCAAATATAATTAAATTTTGGACTTCAAATAAAATTAATATTTTAACTTCCATTTGAACTTCAGATATAACAACAATTTTAACTTCAACTTGAACTTCAAATATAACAAAAATTTTAACTTCTATTTGAACTTCAGATATAACAAAAATTTGAACTTCAATTTGAACTTCAAATATAAACTAGAACTTCAAGTATAAAATTTGAACTTCAATTATAACTAAAATTTGAACTTCACTTTTAATTCAAATATAACTTTGAACTTCAAGTATAACAAAAATTTTAACTTCAATGTGAACTTCAGATATAACAAAAATTTTAACTTCAATTTGAACTTCAGATATAACAAAAATTTTAACTTCCATTTGAACTTCAGATATAACAAAAATTTTAACTTCCATTTGAACTTCAGATATAACAAAAATTTGAACTTCAATTTGAACTTCAAATATAAACTAGAACTTCAAATATAATTAAAATTTGGACTTCAATTTGAACTTCAAATATAACTAAAATTTGAACTTCACTTTGAACTCAAATATAAATTTGAACTTCAATTTGAACTTCAAATATAAACTAGAACTTCAAGTATATAATTTGAACTTCAAATATAACTAAAATTTGAACTTCACTTTTAACTCAAATATAAATTTGAACTTCAAATATAACAAAAATTTTAACTTCAATTTGAACTTCAGATATAACAAAAATTTTAACTTCAATTTGAACTTCAGATATAACAAAAATTTTAACTTCAATTTGAACTTCAGATATAACAAAAATTTTAACTTCAATTTGAACTTCAGATATAACAAAAATTTTAACTTCAATTTGAACTTCAAATATAAAATAGAACTGCAAGTATAAAATTTGAACTTCAAATATAACTAAAATTTGAACTTCACTTGAACTGAAATATAAATTTGAACTTCAAATATAACAAAAATTTTAATTTCAATTTGAACTTCAAATATAAATTAAAACTTCAAATATAATTAAATTTTGGACTTCAAATAAAATTAATATTTTAACTTCCATTTGAACTTCAGATATAACAAAAATTTTAACTTCAATTTGAACTTCAGATATAACAAAAATTTTAACTTCAATTTGAACTTCAGATATAACAAAAATTTTAACTTCAATTTGAACTTCAAATATAAAATAGAACTGCAAGTATAAAATTTGAACTTCAAATATAACTAAAATTTGAACTTCACTTGAACTGAAATATAAATTTGAACTTCAAATATAACAAAAATTTTAACTTCAATTTGAACTTCAAATATAAACTAGAACTTCAAGTATAAAAATGGAACTTCAATTATAACTAAAATTTGAACTTCACCTTTAACTCAAATATAAATTTGAACTTCAAATTTAATTAAAATTTTACCTTCAATTTGAACTTCAGATATAACAAAAATTTGAACTTCAATTTGAACTTCAAATATAACTAAAATTTGAACTTCACTTTGAACTCAAATATAAATTTGAACTTCAAAATTAATTAAAATTTTAACTTCAGTTTGAACTTCAAATATAACTTCAATTTGAACTTCAAATATAAACTAGAACTTCAAGTATAAAAAATGAACTTCAAATATAACTAAAATTTGAACTTCACTTTTAACTCAAATATAAATTTGAACTTCAAATATAACAAAAATTTTAACTTCAATTTGAACTTCAAATATAAACTAGAACTTCAAGTATAAAAAATGAACTTCAAATATAACTAAAATTTGAACTTCACTTTTAACTCAAATATAAATTTGAACTTCAAATATAACAAAAATTTTAACTTCAATTTGAACTTCAAATATAAACTAGAACTTCAAGTATAAAAATTGAACTTCAAATATAACTAAAGTTTGAACTTCACTTTTAACTCAAATATAAATTTGAACTTCAAATATAACAAAAATTTTAACTTCAATTTGAACTTCAAATATAACAAAAATTTGAACTTCAATTTGAACTTCCGATATAACAAAAATTTTAACTTCAATTAGAACTTCAAATATAACAAAAATTTTAACTTCAATTTGAGCTTCAGATATAACAAAAATTTTAACTTCAATTTGAACTTCAAATATGACAAAAATTTTAACTTCAATTTGAACTTCAGATATAACAAAAATTTTAACTTCCATTTGAACTTCAGATATCAACTAGAACTTCAAGTATAAAAATTGAACTTCAAATATAACTAAAATTTGAACTTCACTTTGAACTCAAATATAAATTTGAAATTCAAAATTAATTAAAATTTTAACTTCAATTTGAACATCAAATATAAATTGGAACTCAAATATAACTAAAATTTGATCTTGAAATACTTCTAAAATTTGAACTTCAATTTGAACTTCAAATATAAACTAGAACTTCAAGTATAAAAATTGAACTTCAAATATAACTAAAATTTGAACTTCACCTTAAACTCATATATAAACTAGAACTTCAAGTATAAAAATTGAACTTCAATTATAACTAAAATTTGAACTTCACTTTTAACTCAAATATAAATTTGAACTTCAAATTTAATTAAAATTTTACCTTCAATTTGAACTTCAGATATAACAAAAATTTTAACTTCAATTTGAAGTTCAAATATAACTAAAATTTGAACTTCACTTTGAACTCAAATATAAATTTGAAATTCAAAATTAATTAAAATTTTAACTTCAATTTGAACATCAAATATAAATTGGAACTCAAATATAACTAAAATTTGATCTTGAAATACTTCTAAAATTTGAACTTCAATTTGAACTTCAAATATAAACTAGAACTTCAAGTATAAAAATTGAACTTCAAATATAACTAAAATTTGAACTTCACCTTTAACTCATATATGAACTAGAACTTCAAGTATAAAAATTGAACTTCAATTATAACTAAAATTTGAACTTCACTTTTAACTCAAATATAAATTTGAACTTCAAATATAATTAAAATTTTAACTTCAATTTGAACTTCAAATATAAATTGGAACTCAAATATAATTAAAATTTTATTTTCAAATACTTCTAAAATTTGAACTTCAATTTGGACTTCAAATATAAATTAGAACATGAAATATAACTAAAATTTGATCTTCAAATATTACTAAAATTTAAACTTCAATTCGAATTTCAAATATAATTAGAATTTGAACTTCAAATATAAGTAAGTTTTGAACTTCAAATTAAAATTTGAATTTTACTTTGAACTTCATATATAACGGAAATTTGAACATTAAATATAATTAAAATTTGAACTTCAAATGTAACTAAAAGTTGCACTTCTTATTAAAGTAAAATTTAAGCATAAATTTGTATTTCAAATATAACTAAGATTCGAACTTCAAATGTAACTAAAATATGAACTTCAAATATAACTAATATTTGAATTTCAAATATAATTAAAATTTGAAGTTCAGTTTGAACTTCTATTTGAACTTCAAATATAAATTCGGACTTCAAATATAAGTAAAATTTGAACTTCAATTTGAACTTCAGATATAACTAAAACTACAACTTCAACTATAATTAAAATTTGAACTTTAAATATAACTAGAATTTGAACTTTAAATATAACTAGAATTTGAACTTCAAATATAACTAAAAGTTGAACTGCAAATATAACTAAAATTTGTACTCCAAATTAACTAAAATTTGAAATTCAATTGTAAGTGAAATTTTTACTTCTATTATAAGTAAGATTTGAATTTCAATTTGAACTCAAATATAAATTTGAACTTCAAATATAATTAAAATTTTAACTTCAATTTGAACTTCAAATATAAATTGGAACTCAAATATAATTAAAATTTTATTTTCAAATACTTCTAAAATTTGAACTTCAATTTGGACTTCAAATATAAATTAGAACATGAAATATAACTAAAATTTGATCTTCAAATATTACTAAAATTTAAACTTCAATTCGAATTTCAAATATAATTAGAATTTGAACTTCAAATATAAGTAAGTTTTGAACTTCAAATTAAAATTTGAATTTTACTTTGAACTTCATATATAACGGAAATTTGAACATTAAATATAATTAAAATTTGAACTTCAAATGTAACTAAAAGTTGCACTTCTTATTAAAGTAAAATTTAAGCATAAATTTGTATTTCAAATATAACTAAGATTCGAACTTCAAATGTAACTAAAATATGAACTTCAAATATAACTAATATTTGAATTTCAAATATAATTAAAATTTGAAGTTCAGTTTGAACTTCTATTTGAACTTCAAATGTAAATTCGGACTTCAAATATAAGTAAAATTTGAACTTCAATTTGAACTTCAGATATAACTAAAACTAGAACTTCAATTATAATTAAAATTTGAACTTTAAATATAACTAGAATTTGAACTTTAAATATAACTAGAATTTGAACTTCAAATATAACTAAAAGTTGAACTGCAAATATAACTAAAATTTGTACTCCAAATTAACTAAAATTTGAAATTCAATTGTAAGTGAAATTTTTACTTCTATTATAAGTAAGATTTGAATTTCAATTTGAACTCAAATATAAATTTGAACTTCAAATATAATTAAAATTTTAACTTCAATTTGAACTTCAAATATAAATTGGAACTCAAATATAATTAAAATTTTATTTTCAAATACTTCTAAAATTTGAACTTCAATTTGGACTTCAAATATAAATTAGAACATGAAATATAACTAAAATTTGATCTTCAAATATTACTAAAATTTAAACTTCAATTCGAATTTCAAATATAATTAGAATTTGAACTTCAAATATAAGTAAGTTTTGAACTTCAAATTAAAATTTGAATTTTACTTTGAACTTCATATATAACGGAAATTTGAACATTAAATATAATTAAAATTTGAACTTCAAATGTAACTAAAAGTTGCACTTCTTATTAAAGTAAAATTTAAGCATAAATTTGTATTTCAAATATAACTAAGATTTGAACTTCAAATGTAACTAAAATATGAACTTCAAATATAACTAATATTTGAATTTCAAATATAATTAAAATTTGAAGTTCAATTTGAACTTCTATTTGAACTTCAAATATAAATTCGGACTTCAAATAGTAAGTAAAATTTGAACTTCAATTAGGATTTCAAATGTAGCTTTATATAACTAATATTTGAATTTCAAATATAATTAAAATTTGAAGTTCAATTTGAACTTCTATTTGAACTTCAAATATAAATTCGGACTTCAAATAGTAAGTAAAATTTGAACTTCAATTAGGATTTCAAATGTAGCTTTATTTTGAACTTCAGTTAGAACTTCAATTTAATTTCTTTTTTTACGAAGGTAGTGGAATGAATTAGAATATTAGTAATTAAGTAATATATATGATATTATAATTCTATTAATAAAATATAATTTAAATATATAATATAATATAAGTAATAATGATTTAGGAAGAATACTCATATAATAAATAGTGATATTAATAAATTATAGATATATATCTAAATACTTGGTTAATAAGTGTATGTAACAAATTTGAAAAAGCATAGTATTATTATCTGATGGAACAAATATCGGCAATTTGAAATAAGTACAGTGTAGGAGCTAATTGTAAACATTTATCTAACGTGAAGGATTTAAGGGTACTGTAAATTTATTCGCAAGTCCCCTGCTTAATTACGCAGATTCCAAAGCATCATTAGCACTCTTAGTATTTAAGCTACATTGGAGAAGTCGAAAGTTCCTGTTTTAGTCTAAGTTTTACAGATTTACGTGTATAATGTATACATGAAATACTTTTAATAAAAATTAATTGTTAATTTATTTTATACATTTTTATACATTTCTTATACATTTTTACAATCTATACTTTATTTATTTATCAATTTCTTAATTAAAACTAATTAATAAAATTATTAGAAATACATTTAATAATTTTAACACATAATAATTTTTAAATAAAGAAATTTTTATATTACGTATTATAAATATTTATCTAATATAAGATTCTATTTAAAGATATTTTAAATTATACAAGAATACTTAATATTTGATAGTTGACCATTTCATAAAACAAAATAATTAATATATTAATTGAAATTAATTAATACATTCGAGATCAGTGAACAATTGCGTCATAAAGATTTTCTATTTTATTGCGGTTCATACGGTTGTGTCATGAACTTTTCCAAGAAATGCAAAAAATAAAAAAGTTTTCCAATTTATACCTGTTCAATATAAACATTATTATTAGTATATACAATCATTTTATATTTCATTGCATTTTTTGCTATTTTATAATTATTTTTATCGAAAATCAATATTCACTTTTCATATAATTAAACAATAAAAATAAAAATGTGTTAAATTAATTATACAAATATTTAATCAATTATATTAAAATTAAAATTAAAATTAAATTTTCTGATCGAATTATTGACAATTTATAGACAGTTACAAAATTTTCTACGAACAAAATTTTTTCGACCAACAAGATCTGAAACAATGTCTACGATGTAATGTAGCAGAATGAAGCTGAAAAATTGTAATGAGCGTAATCTGGGAACAACGAACTGTGTTGCACTGGCAAAGTGTTAATGACACGAAATGAAAACGATTCGTCTGAGACTAGTAAATCAGACCGGTGAAATACACTAACCGGTCAGCCATTTAATTACAATGTTGGGAGCATCGTAACGTCAAACAGCTAACACGGTGGATGGCGCATCTAAATTTTTGCTTGGACTTTATATCGGCAGTTAATGTGGATGATATACGCACATAACGTTTATCCAACGATAGTCACTAGTTTTTTTTTTTTGTAACGACGACCACTAGCTTAAAGCTGTAGCTGCTCGCACAACTTTTATACCAGTCCACGAACGCGCTATTTATGATCGCTATTTCGCAGCATCGCGTTTATTCTTAACTTGAATGCGCGACAAAATAAACAGTTAACACCGTCTATTTTGACATTCTTTTTGTTATTCCAAGATACAATGCGATAAATATCCAGAGAGGAATATTCTTCAAATGTTTCTTATCGTTTTTTTTAAGCTTTGAAGATTTGTGTAAGATTGCGTTTTTTTTTACAGAAGTAATAATTAATAGAAATAATAATAGAAATAATAATAGAAGTAATAATTAATAGAAATAATAATTAATAGAAATAATAATTAATAGAAATAATAATAGAAGTAATAATTAATAGAAATAATAATTAATTAAATAATAATTAGAAATTGCTAAATGAAATCGTTCTTCAATTTGCGATTTCTGCATTGATCGCCATTTTTAATAAGTAAGAAAGATTCATTATTTTTTTATAACAGAATAGAGAATATGCAACAATTGTGAAAAATGATTTTTTTATTTTTCTGTTTAAAGAAAAATAAATAAATAAAGAGTTATAAATAAAGATAATGATAAATTTTTTAAATTTTCTTTTTATTTTTAGTTTTGGAAATGATTGTTCAGATTTGATGAAAGAAGAACAGAGAATTGAATAAGAAATTTTTATTATGAAATACTCAATTCTAAATGTAATCCATTATACATTTAATTTTAAGCTTCAATAATTTAATTAGAATACTGTAGAATATTATTGCATAAATTTTATAATTAATTTTTTATTTTATTATATATTTTTCTATTATAAAAGGAACGATAAAACTTTCTTATCTTTCTTTTTTGTTATCTAATAATAACAAAATAATAAGGTTAGTAAAATTGCAAAATATTAAATTTATATGATTGAAAAAAAATTTTTTTTTTTCTTTCAAAAAATAATCTTCGAAAAATTTATCGTTCATTTATTATTCAATTGTTTAAAAGAATTTAAAAGAATTTGCTGTGTTTAAATTGCGCATAAAATTGTTTTGTTATATTTTATTGAATATCAAGTTTGAATTGGAATCAAAATTTGTTGTTATAGGCTCGAGATGACGATTGTTGCACACATATTAATTGTAACATTTTTAGATAAAAAAAATTTTTTTAACTTAATTCTCTTTGCTTTTCTGCTTTAGAATCAGCAGACGTTATTTCATTCCATAATTAGAATTGAAATTAAGAAATAAACAATTTCAATTTCAAATTTGATATTTAATAAAATGCTAATAATAAGATAAATAAAACAAATAATCGATTTTTAAATTCTTTTAAATAATTAAATGATCAATACAGATTGCATTGAATTCTATGAAAATTACTTTAAAAAAAAAATAAAAAGTCTTATGATTTGGTACTTTGTATTAACTATAAAAAAAAATAAATATAATAAATAAGAATATAAAAAATAAATGAGAATAATGCATAAGAAATAATAGAAAAAAATCCAGTAAATAATTTACTAATACATTTCTTAAATTTCTAAACTTTGAAGCTATGAAAAACTATGTTTAAAAAACTTAACTATGAAAAATATTATGTATACTTAAATGTAATTCTATTTCAATATTCTTTTAAATCGATCGACAATATAATCGATATATCAAATTTATAGTTTCGCGCTCTTACGCGCAGAATCTTCCACCGATAGATGTCTCGCCAAGTATACTCAACGGTATAGTGACTTAAAAAATTTGATAAGGAATTAATGTACGAATAAATATGACGAAAAGAAAAATATTTTAACTTATAATAAATTCGAAATTAACAAATATTTAACCAAAAGCTTATAATAAATTAAATAAATGTAATATAAAATGTAATTTCAAATTTTTAATGAAAGTTTCATTAATTTATTATGAAATGTCATTATTCATTTTTATTTTTTTTTATTAAAAATTTCTTTAAAGTTTTCACATTATTGATAATGTATGGATGGATCTTTGTTAAAAAATAATTCTATAAATTAATCATACTTCGAATAAATATTGTACTTAATTGATTGCAATTAGAAATATATAATGAAAATTTTTAAAAGTAGATCTTTGTATGTTTATTAAATTTTGTAACAATAAAATTTTAAATTGATTAATATAAATTAATAAAGTAATAATAAATAGATAATTTTACACTCACATTGATAAAAATATAATTTTATCTTGCAAAATATTTTATTGCAATTTCTATTATTCTTTTTTTCTTTCAAATCATTAGAAAGATCTCGCTTCTAATTTCGTATTAATTGAATTTCAGTTTGCATTTATCATACAATTCATACTTATTTGAACATTCGTATTATAAATGCAATTTTAATTCTTACTAAGACAATTTTTAATTATTTAATCATTTCTCTATAAAAATTCTAATATTTTATCATATTTACGATTTATCACTGTAAAAAAGCTACTCTCGTTACTGTTATTACATCGTATACACGTAAGACCGTAGATCTGGTTGCAGGACACAAGCGTTTTCAAGCGATACAATACCACATGGGAACGCGACGTGTGCTTTTATTGGTTGTTTTGAAACAGTAAAACACACCGTAAACACCACGTCACCATACTTGTAAACAATAGATCAGTGTTCGTATAAGAGTTATAGGATAGAACGACAGACAGACCAATCTGTTTAAATTTATTTTCACATAGAATCGGCATTGGTGTGGAAATACGTGAGCATAACAAGTAACACGATACAAATTCAGAACGGTAAGTATGCTCGAAAAAATTTAGCGAAAAAATTGATTTTAATTTCAGAGATAGCAATGAGCATGTAGAGAGAGAGAGAGAGAGAGAGAGAGAGAGAGAGAGAGAGAGAGAGAGATTGAATATCGACAAAATTATATCACTGCTTTTCGGCTTTGAATTTTGTGCAAATTCTTAATAATCTCGAAAATTTAAAATATTTTATATATTAAATTTATATAATATGATAATAATATTAAATTTATATATAATATAATAATATATTAAATTTATATATAATATATAATATTATATATAATATAATAATAATAATAATATTAAATATTATAATAATATTTATATAAATTTATATAATAATAATAATAATCACTATATTATAATAATCTAAAAAATATTAAATACTAAATAATTAAACGAATGTAAATATAATGAATTATATTATATACATAGTTATATTTGTTAAATTTTTATTCAAAAACAATTATTATCGAGTGTTTTAAGTGAAAGAAATTTTAAAAATAGTAACATTAAAATTTTTTTCATTCAAATATATTCATTTCTATCATTTATTTAAATTAAGTTATACGAATTGTGAATTATTAAAAATATATATGTTACTATAACTATTATAATTTGAAAATCCAATTAAAAATCAATTTCTTTATTACCTATTGTATTTTTAATATTTGACGATTACTGTATAATTATATATAGTATTTTCATAAAAATTTTTAATTCAAAATACATATGTAACATGTATTTTGATTATACATTTAATTATATTTCTTTTTAAAACTACTGTATACAAAACATAAAATCTATGTATGATAATTTTTCGGTAAGTTTAAGTTTAATTTATTAAATTGTATTAAAATTATATTATATAATCCTATATACATACATTCGAAGATGTGACACGAAGTAAATCCATTGTCTGTCTCGTAGTAATTTCCCATATTGCGGAAACGAGTTAATATATTGACAGGTGACTCGTCTTTCAATCTCAACCCCGGTCCAAAAGCAAATTACTCGACCGAAGCGAGGAAATAGCGAGGTCTGTATTGAGGGGGTCCTTCGTGTCCATGGCACGCGATGTCATATCACGTTATTGAGAGCTACTTGTCACTCCCTGCTTTGGCGTCATAGCAGGACAGGACGTCCATGCGGATCATTCAATTAATTCCATCTTTACTCACATAAATACCGGCGATAACCGTAGGAAAGTTCTGTACGTCTACCATTGTCACTTGTCATTTGAGTACCATGTTATGAATGCGAAGGGCGAGATATCTAAACGAGTGCATCTAATTATATCTGAAATTATACGTATACACCGACCTCGTTAATGAATGATCAAAGAATAATATTTATGATATTTATTGTAAGGTAAGATTTTTCTTCTAGTGTAATCTATAAATTTATTTCATTTTGAAATAAATTATCATAAAAATAAATTTTATTATTTAGTTAATCGTTAAATAATTTAAAAATGACAAATTATATAAAGATTGTTAATTTCAAAAATGAAAAACATGAAAGTTGGTATATAAAAATATCGATTAAGATTTGAGATAGAGAAATCATTTTATCTTTGTTAGACTATCATTGTAGTCTGTTTTCATTTAGTTTTCAAAGATATTCCACGATATATTATATATTAATGATAATACGTTCTATAACATATTTTATTTTTATATATTTTTCATAAAATATTTTATTAATAATTTTAATTAATTTTAAATAGTTCATAAAACAATTTTAATTTTGAAAATAATATCTACATGAATAATATATTTAATACATTTCATTTCATACTTTATTATATACTTTCGATAAAATATTTATTTAATTCACAATATTAAGTATATCAAATATATTCTTATAACATTATGTATTGTAATAATTTAATCAATAAGAAATTTTTGAAAACTATTAATATAAACGTCAAATATCATTTATGAATATTAATCTCAATAAATAATTATATGGGGAAAAAAAATATCTATATCTAAAAATATGTATAGAAATGTTGGACAATGGTTTTTTCTCTGTTGTATTCATCGCTCGATGCAATTTAATTTCGTTTGAACGTAATATAATAGGCAGTGTTACGAGCCATTTATGCGGTAAGGTGTTATAGATTATTGGCTTGACGGGTCGTGAGTCTCATACCATTTCTGTTAGACATTCATTTATAAATGCCACAATTCTAACAAAGACTCTGATTGCGATGTTCGTAGATAGTCATCGATGCTAACTCTCCTTCTATCTAGTAATGCGTTCAGGGCGTGTGCACGGCACGAACATCGCTACTTGAAATCAATTTATCGCTCTATCTATTCACCGCCCTCGTTAAATTTAAACAATAGCGTTTCTTTCACTTATGTACAAGATTACGTAAACTAGGAAATAATAATTACCTATAAGTTTTGTTCTTCTTATCATATTTTTTTTTAATTTAATTAAAAAAAATTTTATTGTTGTAGTTTAATTGTATTTTTTTTTATTTTAATTTTTTAATTTTATAAATAGTTTAAATTAAATTAAATCGTTCATTATTTTTTTATTATTCTATGTTGTTCTTTTTTCTTTGCGAAATTAGTTATAAAAGTAAAGTTTATTTTTGAAATAGAATAGATAAAAATGAATAAATGATACAGATATTTGGGCAAATAAAGTTAATCTTGAAATAATGAAAATAAAGATATAATAGTATTTTAAATATATATATTTTGGTATCAAATAAACTATTTTGAAATGAATATTTAATTAAAATACAAGAAAATAGTAATTAAAGTAATAATATTTTAAAGAAATTTAATGATTATTTAAATATTACATAAAGCAATTACAGTTATAAAGTATATATCGAATCACAATTATATCACAATTATAAAGGATATATCGAAAATTACTTAACCAATAATTAATAATAATATTTTTATTTTTAATTTAATTCATAACTTACATTTTTTTAAAATATCTTGTAACATTTCATTCGAATAACATTATTCTTAAAGATCAGATATTTATTATAAAGTAAAGTCTTCTCGACGACGATAGAGCTACTGTTTTTGCAGTATAATGTACCCTTGTCGAACTTGAGAAAGAACTCAAAGGGGGGAAAAGAAAGGAAAGAGAAGACGAAGGACGAAGCTGTTGCATCCTGGCGGCGCAGGAGCGCATCAACAGGATCTCGCTGGACCAAGTTGCTCCTGCTATTGATAGTGGGGATGATGGAGTGCAAGGTGGGGGTATGCCAGAGTGGGGGAACCGCACGAAGAGAAGACGAGTGGAGCTCCCTCTGGCGAATGTCTCGTGTCAGTCGAGCCGTGTGTCGCGTCGCGGTAGTGTTGTGTCGTGGTTGTGTGTCTCGCGGTTCTCGTCAAATACTGATGACGCTTTGCTTACCATGATTATGAATGATGTGAATTCAGTGAAATCAAGTTTAACATATCATCCCCAAAATGTTCTTAAAGAAGTGAAAAAAAGCAACGCGCGATAAAATTTTGCAGTCCGATTTTATCGTTTTGTTTCAACCGCGTGCTTTCCACCGTGTCGGTCTTTTCTCTTTCGGGGGAGTTTTCAAGGTTACGCTTTCAATACCGGCACGAACGATCCGGAGACCGTTGCTTTTGCCTACAGTTTCGTCCTCTCTTTGTCACACGCGTGTCGTAGACGATTTAAAAACTTCGGCTGCCAATTACCATTCCAGGTATAATTCGCTCCAAATTTTCATTCGGATTTGTATTCATTTTTTACTTTGTACTGTGTTTTTTATTTACTGTACCGTCAATTTATCGTCGTTTGTCGTTATTTATCGAATTGATCGAAAATAATGAAATTTTGCCTACAAACTCAAGAATATTTCTCTATGAAAATCAACAAAAGTTTATGATAGAAAGTGATGGATTCGAAATTATTCGTTTCGTATAAGAAGAATCTTTTAAATTATAAAGAGTACGTGTAAAGAGCATACAAGCACGTGTGTTAGAATTATAATAGTGTCAAAAAGAAAAAAAAAGTGAACAGTTTGTGATTACAATCATTACAAACTATTTATTTGACGTCTTCCGTGTGATAAGTGAATGCGCGGCAAAATCAAAACGTGCAAAGTTATTCCCATCCATTGAAGAAAAGGGATTCAATTCAAATTTAATTGTGAGACAAATGTAGTGACGGAATGTTCATAGATAAAATATTCCTTATTACGTGTATGGATACGTAGTATGTGAGTAGATTGTCGCGGGCAATAACAATAATTTTGTAACTGTAATTTAAAGTGGTTCGAGACGTGAGACACGTGCTCTAAATTCGATTGTGTTTAAAAGGATCGATCGGTTGATTTCTCTTCCACCCTCCCTATCCATAACCGAGTGCTTCGTAAAATAGATCGAGGCGAGGGTACTGAGTACAATTACCCGTGTTTTTCTTTCAACTGTTAACCGTGCACCAGAAACCAAGCGGTTTAAAAGCGTTCGAAAAGGAGATTGTATCATCTCATCGAACCAGTTCAATCGTCCGCATCTCGTAATGAGCCAAGGCATCGCACGTTGAAGATCGAACCAGTGTGTCCCCCCCTGCGTCGTTCATCGGTATTCTCCGAGGAGCCGTTAATCGGGGTGCCGCCCATTACAAGAAAAACCAATCGGGTTCGCAATCGGTTTGCCCGGATTCAATATAGCGAATATCATACGTGACTTCGCTCTTTTGCGAGGATGTCGTCGATCCGCATTCTTTCGAAGATGTCGCGGCGCGTAGTTTCAACAAGACAGAGCGCATAAGGGGTGGTCGAGACAAGGACAGACCGAGACCAGATCGGAGGGAAAGTGAAGGAGAGACACGTGTATACGAGAGAAGAGAGCGGCGGGGGCGTTATAAAGCCCTCGCACTCCTCGCGACCGAGCAAAAATGACGATGGCTAGTAATATCGTGGTCGAGTGGCTACGCTCGCTTCATTTGGGCCAATATTCGGAGTCATTCATCGACAACGGCTATGACGACCTTGAGATATGCAAACAAATCGGCGATCCCGATCTCGATGCGATCGGTGTGTTCAATCAGACCCATCGAGCACGGTTGTTGCAATCGGTGAAGACCCTCAGGGAGGAGGGTGCAGCGAGCGTTTACTTCACCCTGGAAGAGAGTAATGATTGCCTGTGCGACAATGTTAGCTCGAAATCGTCGAGAACATCTTCTGAGAGACCGCTCAGTGATAAAGAGGCGCAACGGGCCTCGCCAACGGCCAGTTCCTCGAGCGGTGGTCAGGAATTAACCAAGTTCGCGGACGAGTACGAGGAGGGAAAGGCAGAACTCGTCAGAATCCCAAGGATGCAGCTACGGATGCTGCTGCAGGAGAAGCTAAGGCACGACGGCATCAGGTTGGCTTGTCAACCTTACACAACACCGGTAAGTCGACTTGTCTCTTTTTATTTCTTTGTTTTTTCGTTTCTGTTTTTTTTTTCCCCTCTCCTTTTTGCTCTCCTGCTGAACGCAAATTTTTTTCCATCGTTACCTGACTATTATGTTTAAGACAAAGTTAGTTATTTGCCCGTTATGATAAAAAATGGAAAAATTTATGATCAGAAGCTGCGTGATATAAAATGAGTTACATAAAATTCATGGAACTTTATTATCGCTAAGTATCTCGTGAAATTTGCTTTGATTCTTGCTTTTGAAATTTCTTTGAAACTTGTATTCCGTTTCTCTCTTCCTTCCCTCTTTTTTCTTTTTTATTTTTATTCCAACCTGTCATATCAATAGCTTGCAACATTATGACTTATTGAAAACTAATAAACGAATATGATATTTCGATAAAAGAGAATTTGAAAATTTTTTATTTTTAAACAGCAATAAATTACAAATTTTTTATTATTATATTTTGTATTTTAATTTTTCATTATTTCATAAATTTTAATTATAACATAAATATTCTTTGTAATTAAATAGAAAAAATAAGTTAAAAATAATTTCAAATTATATTTACTTATTCTAAATTCGTGAGAATATAAATTCATAAATTATTATCCATTACATTCAGAAAAATGTATGATTAATAACAAGATTTCGAATCGAATTATCAGATTACGAAGTGACTGTACATGAATCAAAGATATTTTAAAGGCGAAGATAATGGAGAAAACTCGTAACCCTTTCAAGACACGCTTTGAAAGTGCAGATAATCCTCTGATTCATTATTCCGTTATGAATGTGAAATATATTTTCGAAATCAAGGAATGCATATCGATCGTTATCATATATTTATAAAAAACGACCAATTTCAATTAATTACTAAATGCAATATATAATATTATTTCTAAAAAACTGTAAGAATTATATTAATCCAAAATTTGACTAATAAATTCTCTGTTATATTAATCCTTTCAAGATTGATTTTCTTTTAGATCTTTTTAAATTTTTTTTTCTCGATTACTAATAATAGAAATATATTTTTCGTGATTTTTTTTTCAAAAGGATAAAATGCATTAAAATTTTTTATTATATACAATATTATAACAAAACGTTATTGCCGTTATATTCTCTTTAATAATTTTTATATTGAACCAATTTATTGTTATTTTTATAAAAAAAGATGAAAAAAAATTCACTGAATAATTGATGCAGTGAAAAAATAATATGATTTATCAATAATATTGCTGTGATTAATAAATTTCATTCGTCATACCATATACAATGTTATCAAAATCCACCCATTAAATGACAAACAAAAATTATTTTGCATTATTATTTAATAATATTATGTAATTGTATATAATGTAATTTAAAAATTATACGATTCAAATACTATCACACAAAACTTTGGATTGTAAAATATAAATTTTTACATAACTCTCGTAAGAGATATTGAAATTTGAACTGGATAACGTTAACGATATTAAATATCAGTGAAAGGAAAAATTTTACAAATATCAGATGTTATTTTTATAAAAATTTTTTCAAATCGAGATCAATATTCGGAAAATTTATATATGGATATATACAGTGGATTTATTTGAGTTATATAATTTTCAATTGTTATCGTTAATTATAGAGATTATAGAAAAAATTTTATTATAGATTTAAGATTTAATTATAGAGAGTATAGAAAATTTTCATTAAACATATATCTATGAACATTGATTTCTGGAATGATATATATGTGTTTGTTGAAAAATTCGATATTTTTAAACTAATTATAGAATTATCAATATTCATATTATTATTATTATTATTATTATTATTATTATTATTATTATTTTGTTTTTTTTACATTATATAAAATTTAAAAAGTTTATTATAATCACAAAAGAAATCATATTAATTTTGATTTAAAGAATTATTTTTAAACTTTTTTATTATTTTTTCATTTTTTTGAGAGAATGAATGCATATGATCATATATAAAATGATATATCTTAGCTTAATTATTTGAAAAATAATTTTTCCATAATTGTGAAAATGAATGAAATGAATGAAAATTTAAAGAATCTAAAGAATTCTTAAATAAATCGTGAGAATTTTGTATATATTTTTTAAATTTCCATTAATATTATTCTTCTAATGTATTTTATATATATATAATAATTATTAATATAAAATACAGTTTTTTTATTGCGAAATATTCAAAAAAAAAAAAATCAAACATATATATTTATAGAATCTAAATTTTAAATCTAATTTTCGAATAATGGTATACAAACTTTTCTTAGAATTGAATTTTAAGAATTAATTCTATATTTTGATTAAAATAATACGCTTATTTACAAAATTGAATTAAAACAAATTTTTCTTAAAAATTAAGGATCCCATCCTTTTTTAATTGTCAAATTGCACACATTTTTTAATGTACATCTTACAAACAATTTCCAATTCCTAAATTCTTAATTATTTTCGATCTCATTTCAATAATTAATATTAAATACATGATTATATTATTGTATACATTGTGTAAATACATTTAATTTTAAATTAAATTTCATTTCCATTGCTGTGATAAAGAAAGACTGTTTACATTGTTGCAAATATAGAATATAGTTCGGACAATAGAATATTCGGTTATTAGATTTTATTGTAATATTAATTCAACATAATTCAATTTTATCCATAAAAAAAATTAAAATTATTATTATTGGTTGATTTAATTAATTTAATTGATTGTTACTAATAATTCCTTTTCTTTTTTATAATTATTATTATATTTCTTACAATTAAATTGTCAATTTTTTGAAAGATTTTTTTTTACTCTAATTCAATTTTTTTGCATTAATATTAATAGTAACTTCGTTTTATACATTCGTACTAAATTGAATTTTAAATTAGTATAAGAAGACACTAGAATTTAATATTAAAATGTGTTCAATATTAATTTCAAATTAAATTCTATTTCTATTATTGTGGTAAGAAAAGGAACCAAATATAAATAATAATATATAATCTGAATAATGGAATAATGGAATGTTAGATTAATAGAACGTTCGAATATTAAACTATTTGAATAATGGGAATTACTTCAATAATTCTATTTCCATTACTGTACTAAAGAAAGACATCGAATATAGGTATATAATTCGGATAATATTGGGTTAATAGAATATTCGAATACCAGAATATTCATATAATGGAGATTCTACTATATGTCCGATAATTCTCTTTACATTGATATGGAGAAAGATATCGAATATAGACATATAATTCGAATCCAATAGAATATTGGGTTATTAAAATATTCGAATATCAGAGTATTCGTAAAATTCTATTATATATCTGAATATTAACATCGGTATATTTGATTTTTTCCTCGACAAAATATCGCTCAGTTCTTCAATTCGGATCGTTATGTATTATAACGACGCGTTATCATTGTAACACAAATATAAAGCCTAGTTATATTATCGATTCGAATGGCTTTAAACATGTCTATGGTCGCTAATGATTCACACAGTTTGACGTCTTTCCAGTATCTGAATGCGTTAATTAACCGCACTGCGAGATGAATGCAACTTGGAAAAATAGACGTCTAATATTAATATATGGTTGTGTTTTATTGTTTCAGTTGCTTGCATTCGTTCCTTGACACTGTTGCCAGAAAATAAAAACATTTAAATTTTGCAAAAAAAAAAAAAATACTTTTATTATTTAAATATATAATAAAAGAGAATTGACTATGTATATTCTTTATGAAGAAATGACAATTTTTTGTATTATGTATTGTTCTTTTAAAATAGAGTTAGTGACTATCAAATGAATTTGATAATTAAAGAAGGCGTTAAATTAATTTTTGATTAATTATTTGATGAAATATGTTTAAGAGTTTGAAACGATGAAAGTAATTTTAAAGAATGAATTTATTAATTGTATAGTGTTGATATAAAATTGTATGTTGTAATAAAATTTGTGTAATAAGAATGTGTCATGATAGAAATAAAAAAAGATCATGTTATAATCTTAACCTATAAAAATAATTTAAATTTTTGAAAGTTATGAAGAAAAATTGAGAAAGAAGAAGAATATACAATAAAAAAACTAAATTGAAATGAATGAATTTGATATCAAAGGGGATATTAAGATCTTTATTTCCAAAAATAATTTAAAATTTTCTAAATGTAAAGATCATTTTTTCAATATTCTGTTCACAAATGAATGATATATTAAATTATAAAGAGGATGATAAATTAATACAATGAAACAGATTAAATGAAAATATTAAAAGATAAAAATAATATTTATTTTATCTTTATTTAAAAGTCCTCCTTTCTCATAATTTTGTTTAACATTTATTTCTCTAAATAATCTTTCCAATTAAGAATTTACGCCAGCATGTGTCTTGCAAATGCTGTCATATAGTACTTTTGCTGAAAGTTTTATATCAAAATTCTACAAATGTTCAATAAGAGATATATTTGTGATCTGAGAAAGTTTCATAAGTAAGAACTGGAGCTAAAAGCAAACATCATATATCTAATAATAATATCTCTATCATAGTTGAGTTCTATATATAATAAAGTTATATAGTTAAGTTGAATTATTTGTTTAAATGCTCTCGTTTCCAAGCTTTTAATATATATATACGTGATTTTTTATTTCACTAGTTTTACGATTTCGATGCTTAACGCATTGATAAAGTTAATGTTTAAACAAACAGCCGTCAAATTTGAATGACAAAAGGCCAGCTTTTGCCGAGACTGTAAATTACGACAGCAATTACGATTGCACTACGGCCGAGAATTTACGAGCATGTATGCTACGTTTCGCATTTCCTATCGGTTTCCAAATTTTAATTCGATTCCATTGAAATGGATTAAGTGCTATTACTATTTTCAATATTATAATCTATTTTATGAGTTTCGACAGGAAAAAATTTTTGGCAAAATTTACGTCTTAGATTTTATTACTAACAAATTGTAAAAAATTACAATCTGTTTCATTTTGCGCGAACTCGTTAGGCAAATTGGTACTTCGTATCGCGACAGATAAATTAATTTTTAATAATAAAGTGATTTTTTTTAATTATATTGTATTTTTAATATTATATTGTATTTAATTAATTAATATGTAAGTGGTATAATAAATATAATGGTTTATACTATGTATTTTTTTATAGTTATTATATATAATATATTATTTTATAGTTATTTTATAGTTATATATTTTATAGTTATTTTTTTATAGTTATATTTATAGTTATTTATATTATAGTTATATTATATAGTATAATTTCGTTTCTATACGAAATGTAAAATTTGTTAGATTTCTACACGAATATCATAATTTATATTTAAGTATATATATTATAATAATATGTATTAATTTCGAAACAAAATTAATTTTGCTTCTAGGAAGTTATGAAAATCAATTTGAAATTAATTTAGCTGTAATTATTGATAATACAAATATAATACAAAAATATTTAATATACATATAAAATATTTAATATACAAATAGTATCTACCATTTATATATATTTTAACAAATAAAAGAGAATATATAAATTTTATTTTCAATTTTAAATTCTAAACATATAAGATAAATATATATCAAAATTTATTATCAGAAGAGTAAAGGAACAATTGTATATAATACGATAATTTCAAAAAAAATATGAAGATTAATTTTAAAAAAATTTAATTTTTAAATATAGAGATAAATTTATTTTGTTTATTTATTTATTTTTTATGGTATTTATCGTACGATAAAATATTTATAAATGATGGAGAAATAGGTGCAATTATTTCATAAAGATTTATATCAAATATTCTTTTGTCGAATATCGAATATATGATCGTCTAAATAAACGTTTTATACATCTGTAGAAATTAAATTGAACACTCTAAATTCCTTGGTATATTCCACGCCAATCTGTCAATAAAACATACATGTCCTACGGAACGAAATACGTTGTGAAAACTGAACCAACAAATCCTACGAAAAGTTATAACATTGTAATCATACAGCAATGCATTTCCATAAAATGGAAACAGCGAATAACAGAAATGAAACAATGTACAAAAGTTATCAACAAAAAAAAAGAAGGAGATGAATAAAAATAGGATTAAAAACAGAACGATATCTTTTCAAATATTTTTATGCATTTTACAGCATTTATTTCATTGTATGGAAAACTTTATTGTTAACTAATATAAAGAGAATATTATATAATGTAATATAAGATTAAAATAAGTAATTGAGAAATATTAAAAAATCGTGAAAAATATTATAAAAAATTATTTTATATTAGAAAGTATTTATTATATTAAACTAATGTAAATGAGATATTTCGAGAAATAATGGTTGTAAAATAAGTAGATTTAATATATGTATTTAAAAATTAAAGATATTGTAAAGATATTATAAAGAACTATTACAGAAAGAACATTAATTATAATATAAAAAAAAGAAAATTATAATATAAATTTTAAGAAATAGTATTGATTATGAAATACATAAAAAATGTTATAAAAGTGTTTCTATTTTATTTTTAAATTTATTTTTATATATAATAAGATAAATTTATAATTTCTTATTAATAGTTTATTTGATTTTTCGAATTATGATGACGAACGATTAAATTCTTCTAATAATATTTTTTCTAATGACATTTTTATATATTTCTTGTATTATTTGCTGAAATACTCGAAATATATTGTCTTTCCTGAATAAGTAATTATTCAATTAATTATTTATTCTATTTTTCTTTTAAATATTTTTCTAAAAATATCTTTCCAAAAGAATAATTCGTCTAATTATTAGTTTTTTAATTTCCTAAATAATTAATTTTGATAATAAGAGGCATCAAATTTACTGCTTTATTAATTTTCATAATAAAATTATGTGAATATTAATATTACACGATTATGTTTATGATAATTAGTAATTAATATAATTTCAAAAGTGGTGATGAAGAAAAGAAATATTTTATTACTACTACATTAATACTTTGTAATTGAGAAATATTAAAAAATCAAAAATATTATTTTAAAAAGAATTATAAATAAATAATATAACGAATATTAGAAAACAATATAAAAAATAGTAAATTGTTTTACAATTTACAAATAATATTATAAAAAATTATATTAAAAATACGTATAGAAATATTAAAAAAAAAATTAAGAAAATTAAAAAAGTAGAAAGTAATAATATAATAATATCTTAATAATAACTAAGTAAAAAGTACTGCAAGAAATATTATTAAAATAAAGACCAATATTACAAAATGTACATATAATAACTTAATGTAAATAATCAAACACGCGATGTCGTTTATATTAAATTTTTCTTTCTGGATGTGCTCATGCTTGCACGCAAATGATTGCAAAAGGGGAAGGAACGCAATAAAAATACCTGTTCTCTCTCAGAGCATGGTGGTCCGGTCGTCATCTGCTCCTTTTTCCTTCTCTCTTTATGCAGAGACTCGCATGTAGGCGTGCGTGCACTTGGAAGGTATATCGACTTTCGACCAACTGATATTCAGCCATATATCTTCGGTTTGGAAACATATTTTTCGTATTTATTGGCTCGAATCCGGAAGGTTCCGATTTGTTCGACGCCTCGGCCGTGTATATCTCGCCAATCAACATTCCAAGCATAGGGACTACGCTAGTCAATTACGGCATCCGCGATACAATCGCCACCACTATACGCCACTATCCGTTTGTTCAGCTGCTCTTTCATGCTATGGCTGGCAACTATGTCGTGGATACCGCAAGGCAATTGAAGAAAATTTCGTTTTGAAAAAGGATATAAAAGTAACGTAATAAGATGTTATAAATGAAACAGTTCGAGTTAGGAGGATATGGGTGGAGCGTAAAGATTTAGATAGAAGATTTTTTTTTTAATTTTGTTTTATATGGAAAGATATAGTATGAGATTCGATATTTTTTTTTTGAGAGATTTTAATGGATTAATATTATTTAATGTTAAATTTTTTAAATTTAATGTTGTATTTTGTATTGAAAAATACAAAATTTGTTAATAAATTTAGATTTGAAAAAAATTATTTAAAAAAACGAAATCATGTTAAAAATGAAATTTTATTATTTAGGAAATGATAAAAATATCTATTATTTCATTTGGATTATTTTTCAATTAATAAATTATTTTGAAAGATATTTTAAATGAACAAACTATAAACTGTGTTCGAAGATTTTTTCGAAATTCGAAAAATAAAATTAATTAGTCTATAATAAAATTATAAAATAATTTTTATTAATCATATAATATAAATTATTAATAAAAACAAATATTCAATGTAAGAAGTATATAATATATAAATAAAATAAAAATAATTTCATGGTTTTCAATAAATTATTATTGTTTATTTGAAAAAATTAGACTGAAAAAGATCGTTTATATCACAAGATATAACAGAATATATATAAATAATGTAATGATATTTCGAAATCATATCATATTGAAAGTTCTTTTATTCCTTTTATAGATGAATTACTCAACATTTTTTATTCTTAATATTATCAATATCAATCGAAAGTTTTGTTCAAAATACAATTAAATTTGTTTATATATTAGATAACTAAAATTAAAATTAAATAAAAAAATATTATTTATTGTATAACATAAAAAATATTTGCATAAAAATCAGTACTCTAATAATATTATATTTATTATATCTACTTTTAAATAAATTAAACATTATTAAACATTTATTAAGACATATGAAAACATATATAAAAATAAATTTGTATGTAATAAATAATTTCTATTAGTCAAATAGTTAAAATTGTTAAACGATGTTGAAGTGAATGTAACGGGTATAAAAAATATCATGGAATCAAAATTACTCAGATGAAATGAAATGTAGTTTTAAAGAGAAATACCATTTCAAAACTACGAATCGGAAAAATTTGAAGAGGTTAAGTTATTGAAAAGCCAACAGAAGTTAAATAACGTTACTAAAGTTTTAAATAAACTTTCATCGTATCATCTCATATCGAATTATAAACGTATATTGGATTTTAAATTAATTTTAATAAAAAAAAAATGGTCCTTATGGATAATATAGAAACGATGCTTATAATTTCTCCATTTCTGAGAAATATAATTTTAATTATAACAAATAAAAATAATGTCCATACTTATATTATTTGTTGTATTCTTATAAAATTAGACTTTCATATAATTCTTATTTTATTCTCATCATAATTTGTATTATTTATAGATATTGGGTCAAAAGTTATCTTTATATCAAAAATAAACTCAAACTTATTTAACTTTTATTATATAATTAATATTATTGTCGATTGTTTGTAAATTGAATGGATCAAAAAGGACTCAGTGACCATTCAGAAATCAAACAATCTATTTTCTGAAAAATTTTTGAGTTTTAATTTCGAAATAAATAATTAATATATTAATTTTTATAATTATAATAAATATATAATTTTATTTAATATTTAATATTTAAATAAAAATCATTAGCATTATTGAAATTAATTGATTCGATTTTTAATTACGAATGTACATAAAAAATTATATATATATAGTTTTTTCATATTTAAAAATTTTTCCAAAAAAAAAAAAGATACAAAGGAACAAAGAATTTTATTAATTAGGCATTTTTATTATGAATCATAATATATGATTATATATGTTATAGAGAATAGGACAGAAAATGAGATATGATTATTTTAACAATTAATAATTATAATCGATGAACCATACAATGTATTAACAAATATTATAAATATCTATTATTTGTTTCGTTAAATTCACTATTTTTGAACTTTTTTCTTTAGTTAACAAATTATATAATTCGCTTTTGCTAGAATATAACGAATGATATATTTAAAGAAAAAAATTATAAATAAAATTATATTTTTTTAAGAGAAATTAAAATATAGACAGACAATCAAACGTAAAATTAAGATAGATCTGAAATTTAACTCTAGAACTCCCGAGCTTCGATCCATCATTTAGGATTCTAGGATTCTTTTCCTTGAATCCATATTTTTTCTTATACATTTATCCTAAAAAAAATTGTTCTTTGAAAAATGTTTTCTAATGCTAAAATATGCTATATTTTGTAATCAAGGCAGCATATATTTTTACATATGAAATTGAATAAGATTAGATTGATTGAGATAATTATAGAACTCGAATGAAATTGATTTCTTTAATATTTTTAATACATTTATTTATTATTATATAAATGATAAATTATAATATTAATTGAATATTTTATGCATTTATTATAACAATTTTGTCTTATTTTGAATAAACTATCATATTTTATATGATTGTAATAAATGTATTTATATACAATAATGAATAATTTTATAAGAATCTTTTTCAAAAAGAATATAATTTTAATTTAAAATTTTTCGAAGTTCTAAAATTTCTAGAATTAAGTATAAAATACAATATTTTAATTTTTTATTAGAAATATTCGATAAGAGATATTCGATAATACTATGTTCGAACTTTATACACACATACATACATGTAGAAATTTTTTTGAGTGCAAAATCATTCCCCAAAATTTTAATATTTTGTTTTGAATACAATTTTCCATAAGAATTTATTTTATAATAAATAATAGATCAATATTGTTCTGAACATTTTGAAATTTTACTTTATCTCACATTATTACAGTTATTATAGTTGTATATATAAAAACGAAAAACGTATTGAAAGTGTTAATTTTATCTTTATAAAGTAATATTTCTCCAGAAAAAAATTCTATATTCCATAACAAAATGCACTATATTCTATTATACATATTCATAATTTCATTAAAAAAATTCGTTTAAGAAAAAATAAAAACTTCTTTAATTTTTAATGAAATTCTATAAGTATGTAATACTTCAATGATTTTTTTTTATTAGCAAACATAACACTATAACATTGTTTACGAGAATTTAATATTTTCTTTTCTAAAGTATCTATCTCTCTGTTTTGAAAAAAATTCAAAATTTGCAAACGATGCGATGCTTTGTAACTTTTAGAATTAATTTTACAATCTCTCTCGAGATTATACAATTTTTTTCTTTTTTCCCTAAAGAGTATTTATTTTCCCAAGAATTAAATTTTGATTTATAAAAAAAAAAATATAAAACAATAGTTAAGTATTAATTAATTTTCACGTAAATTATTATTATTATTCTTTATCTTACAATTATTAAGTTTTGAATTACAGAATTCGAAACTTTGAATAATCTGAATAATCCATTCCTACTTATATCTTACCTTTATTTCTCATCGATAAAAATATTTCTTCACAATACTATAGCTCCATTATACATGCATGCGAATTTTCATTTCATTCAGAATTAAGGTAGATTCATTTAATAATTAATAATTAATATTCATTAGACAAAATGATTCACGATAGTTCTTCGAAATTTTTCGTTCAGATGAATTTTCTTGTAGGATAGCGTAAAATTTTCTTCGTCCTGTAGCAATACGAGCAAACAATAGATCCTATTGAACAATTACTTACTTGAAGTGTCATCTTAGATTGTTACGCAAAAGCAAGAGAAACAAAGCAACGATCGAGCAATTTACTAGTTTCAGATATTCGACGAAGTAGATTGTGCGACCGAGTTCGTAGTATAGCGTATAACTGGTACGCAGACCAGCGGTAATAGCGTTTAAATATTTGAGCAAATGTTCAATCGATATACCTATCCCTTAGCTAACCCCGTCACAGCTCTTTCCGAACCGCCCGTTTTACGAGTTCCTTTCGTCTTTTCAACCTGTTCTACCTTGTAGGCGGCCGATCGAACACGTTTCCATGAAATATCAAACGTGGCGAATGAGATTCTCTTATTCGAAAAAAGGTACGAATACGAGCAGACATTATATACTTTGGTACGACGAAAGTATTGTGTAATTGATCGAAGATCGCGGTTAACGATTCTCTTCTATTATTCGAGAAAGAGAGAGAGAGAGAGAGAGAGAGAAAGAGAGAGAGAGAGAGAGAGGAAGAGTGGAAGGGAGGGAGGGAGAAAGGGAGTAAGGCAGTGGGAGGGAGAAAGAAGAGAGAGAGATAGTCGTATAATTAATAAATAACGTCGATACCGTTTAAATGAAAACATTTAAAATACAATAAAATATTCTGCTAGAATTTTAAAAGAGAAAATATATATATAGTAGTAGTTCACTAAGATATTTGAACATTATGAAATTGAATTTTTGAAACTCAGAAAAATTTATTTAATTCGAAAATTCCGATTTTAATTAAAATTTAACATGTCAAGCAATTTATTTTTCAACGAAAAATGTTTTTAAAGAAATGAAATCAATCTCTTCCCCCCCCCCCCCCCAAGTTTCTTTTCATAGAACACAAATTCCGAATATTTTGCAATTTAAGATTTCTTTGTTCCATCTCCCACAAGCATTACAAGCTTAAATATTCAAAAAATGAAAAAATACTTTGAAACTTCGAACGTTGGTTTTTTAAAATGATATTTCGATTAAAAAAATAAAAATCGCTGATTCTTTTCTATATATATAATAAAAAATTTTGTTAAAAATAAAAAAAAATGTACATTGATATTTCATCGAGTAATAAAAAAGTATTGTGTGAGAATATATTGTGATGAAAGGATACAAAGGAACGTCTCCACTGTGCGTATCACTCGAGGCATACATGTCTAGATCAAAAAAGTAATCAGGAAAATCTTGGATATTTGATAGAGCGTACCGTGCGTGTCTTAAATTTATGGTTTTCGTAGGAAGGCCCATTAATAATCTTTCGTTTTCTTCTACGTCTTCGCCTTCCCTCTTTCCGCCTTCGTTTTTTTCCGCGATTCAACGATAAGATTTCTTCTTCTTGTTCTTCTTCTTCTTCTGCAACCTCCTTCTCATTTCTCTCTCCCTTTTCTGTCGAAAGGAAGAAACATTGGCTCTCTCCGACACCTGCGAAAGGCTAAGTTTGGCCAAAACGTTAATGAAGTAGCATCGCTGCAAAACGGTAATAAAGCACCGGCTGCGTTTCATTTTAAGCAACGTTGTCCCCTTCGCGCCTTAATGGTGCATAAAGGGAAAGTATTAAGCATCATATTGCCTCCTTGCTGCATGTATAGCCGCATTTAATAGAGAATTTTGTTTTAAACTTATCAGACACTGAATCTTCCCTTTTTGTTTTGCATCATAAAAAACGAAGCGTAAAGCATAAGTCGTTAATTTTTGTTAAAATTTATTAGGATCGTAGTAGATTAAATATGTTAAAATATAAAAGAAATATAATTTAAAAAGTTACTTTGATGAATTACTACTTAAAAAAAACTTTTAAAAGTTGTTATTTTTTAGATAATTAATTTTTGGATTATTAAAGAATAATTAATTTTTTTAATTTATTTCTTTTCTGTTTGAAAGTTATTTTTATTACAATTTATTGAAATGGTAGCAATAATTAAATTCGTTCTAATTTTGTTAGAGAAATTATTTCTCTATTATTTCTCAAACAAAAATATATATAATGTTATGAATTTATATATTATTCAAAATTATATATGTATATATGATAATATATGATTGAAAATTTTTTCTATATGAAAAATAATATCTACTTTATTATTTATTATTTATGCATCTTTCAATCATTTTTTTTATCTTTTAGCTGTTTTCTCAATCTTGTTAAACTAAAAATAAAAAAAATTTATTTACACAAAATATATTTCAAAAGACAATATAAAGAATAAATCATAGGAAAACATTAAGAATATTTATTTTCTTTCACATGTTCAAATATTACAGAAATATTATACGTATTATTTTCTAAATATTGCATGCAAAATAATTATATAAAGGAAGGAGTTCATACAAGTGTTGCAAGTTATTAAATTATAATCAATTCTATTGATTAATATATAATATAATTATTCTTATATGCAATAATAATAAATGTAACAAAGATACATAGATTATTAGATAAAAATGTTTGAAAATCGAAAGCGAATTGTATTTGTATATATTAAAATAAATAAGTAATTGGTTCTAATTATTTTCCAAACTATATATATAATTTAATCAAAATCATTTGATCAAAATCATTTCATCACTGATTATTGAATTAATCACGATCTTTAACTATTACAATGATTATGAACATTTAACGATCAGTAATTATGATTTTGCATTAATGAATTCATAATTTTCAATTAATCAGATTACATTTCGTTTAACTTTATTTGTATCTATCGATATTGAATTTTAATAAAAAATAGAAGATGTAGAAAATAACATTGATGTTTTATCCACTTCAAGTTTTAATTTATTCAACTGTATATGTCAACATCCGACTTAAATTCAATTAAATATTCTTAAAACGAATATATTAGATCCGATAAAAAATAGAAATTGAGATTCCGAGAAACAAGAAATTGAAATGTGATCAGCGATTCGAATTTAGAGAGTTTCAAATCTTGATTAAAATATCTGTAATTTAAATGTAGATAATATATACTGTACAATACAAAAAGTAAATCTCGTTATTTTTCGTATTGTGTATTGAAAATATTATGATAAATCCTGATAATAGAATAGACCATAAAGCAGTGAAATTATAATACATTCGTTTTTTAAACGAAACACACATTGTATATTCACTTTGTTATGCGTGTCTACGAGATTAATATTCAATACGTGTATTATCAGGGGAGACAAAATTGTTTTCTCATTCATAAATACAAGAATTTCCGATTACATGCTCTGATAATCAAGAATCAGGAAATCAATGTCTGTGCAATCGGGAGATCAGATAATTGGTGCCTGTATAATCGATCTCTAGATAACTGCCCTTCTGCTACAACCGCCGTTGTAGTATATTATCCAATTAGCAAATAATTAATATGGCATTTCATTTCGTGTTATTTAATTATCAAAGAAAGACACATAATGCGAAGTGTCATTTAAAATGATATTTGTCAATGCATTTTCAGTAATATATTTTAGCGGATGTTTGAATATTAATTGTAGTAAATAATAAATGCTCAGTAATAATGTAATCAATAATATTAGCTTAAATTATTTTTACTATTCATATAATAACTATTCATAAATAAACAATATTTTTCCAACAGAAGAAAGAAACATTTATTATTTTATAACATTCAGAGAGAGAGAAAGAGAGAGAGAGAGAGAGAGAGAGAGAGAGAGAGAGAGAGAGAGAGATTAATTTAAATTTAACATTAAATATTTTTATATAAATATTTTTCCAGTAAAAAAAAAGAAACAATATTTGTTAATTCATAACAGATTTATCAAAGCAAAATGAGAGAGAGATTAATTTTAAATTTAATATTTTTCTAGCAAAAGAAAATGATATTCGTAAAAAAAATCTATCATAATAAAATGAAAGAAGAATCAATTTTAAACATCTAATATATCAAATATATCTAATATATCAAATATTTGTTACAAATATATTTGTAACAAAAAGAAAAAAAATCATTAATTTATAATTTTATAATATATTTATAATAATTATACTTCATTAATTTATCATAATTTTGAATCAATTATACTGACAAAAAAAGAGAGAGAAAGAGAGATTATTTCTAAATTTAATTTCGAAAATATCAATAATTGAACTTTATTTAAAACTTTACATGAACTTTATATAAACTATATAAATCAATAGAGTATCTTGATATCATGTTACTTAAGATAAAATTTAAAATTTATTATCGAAAGATTTTCAAATCCATTGTCATTACTTCGTATATCAATCATTAACTTATTCTTCAAATTTATAAACTTCGATCGAAATTTATATATAATCGAAACGTTACAGAAATCAAGAAAGATTAAATGACGTATGGAGTATTATACAAGTATGGATACAAGATCAAAAACAAAGATATTTTTAAAATTCTATACTTTTCGATTTATAAAAATATATTTCAAATTGCGCGTAATCATAAATTTTTATTACGATATCATTGCATTTCAAATTTGTTATATTTCAACGTAATTCAATTACATGATAAAACATTCTTTCCCAAGGGAGCATGCTTGTTGTTAGTTTTCAATGCACTTCTCATTGCTATTTTCTTTTTTTCTTTTTTTTTTTTCTTCTTTTCCATTTTATTCGTGCATATGACAACGAGACAAGTTTCGCACGAGTGTCTGAAAAATGTTTGTAATGTCATTCTACCGCGTTCTCATGATAATCCAGCCGCGAACTAGTGCATACACACAGGCATTCCAACGGAGGTGAAGCGAAACATAGGTAAAAGGGAGATGGAAACAGGATTACGTTAGGTCAACCGTGTATATACACATATATATATCGAGCATGCTTAGCCAGAGATGCATATGTTTCTGAATGTCCATGATGAAAGTAAAAATCTCTTTGAATAGAGAGAGAGAGAGAGAGAGAGAGAGGGAGGGAGGGAGGGAGGGAGGGAGGGAGGGAGGGAGGGAGGGAGGGAGGGAGGGAGGGAGGGAGGGAGGGAGGGGGAGAGAGAGAGAGAGAGAGAGAGAGAGAGAGAGAGAGAGAGAGAGAGAGAGAGAGAGAGTGTCCTTTTTGATGTTTCTTTTTTAAATATCTCTTTCTTTGTTTCTTCTTCTGTTTTTCTCACTCAAATATGTCGACGTCCATCTTGTCGGTTTAATCTTCAATAAAAATTCCTTCTCACCTCTGCGTTATTTAAATCATTCGTTATTAAGCGATTCAAATGGTCATTTAATCTTGTTGATATGTATAATTATATCCGTTAAATTTAATGGATTCTCGATTCATTTGAATATCTGTTTTTCATTTTAACATAGTATCAATTATTTCAATTCCATTTAGTTTATATATAAGAATATAAGAATTTCAAAACACATATTTTGTATTTCTTTTTTTTTAATTGTTTTGTAACATTTATTTTTACATTTATAATTCGATATTTGGATTATTTTTGATTCAGTCGAATTCACCTAATATGAAAATCTTAATTTCAACAATATATATATATATATATATCATTTAAAAGAAATCAAATCAATTTTGAATATTTCATTGTTCTTTTTTAAGATTTTTTTAATAATTTTATCTATAAATATTTCTTAACAGAATCTGAACATTTTATAATTTAAAATTTTGTTTTAATTCTTAACAAAACTATAAAGTTATGTAGTTACAAAGTATTACGAAAGTATTACGAAAAATATACTGAAAGTTTTAATAGTTGATTCCATTTGAAATATTTTGCTAATAAAAAAATTGCTCCAATGTGTTAAATATATTTGTAAAAAATTGATATAGACTAAAATATAAAAGTGTAAAAATATTAATTAAATTACTTATAACTTAATAAATTGATATATTTATATATCAACAACTTCTAGATATTCCATTATGGATCTTTCTATATTTAAATATTATATATAAATAAATTATATATATAAAGTATGTATCATTCAAATATGTGATTAGATATTTAAATTCAGCATAAAAAATATGATTAAAATTCTATATTAAATCTTACGTGATAAAGGATGAAAAAAATTTTGTAAATGTACTTTGTGTAATCTATTCGTTCCAAGCAAAATCGAATGAAATGATTATTTATTGAATTGGTGGTTCACTGTACGTGAAGTATTGGGCTCTAAAATAAAAATGAGAAAGATAGAGAAATGAGAAAAATGCAAAGAAAAATCTTAAGAAGATAATAAGAGAAATAGAAAGAGGTCTAAAGAAAGGAAACGAAGAGAAAAGAAGCGTAAACGTGCAGTAAGAATGGAACGCTTATTTACTATTTACTTTTTATTAAAAGCATTATCTCGTCAGTATCTTCAGTATATTAAATTACATTATGAGAAATGACTAAGGAGATAGAGGAAGTTCATTCTTCCGTACGAGTTGTCTTCGTTTTTTTAATGGAATTTATTCATTTCATAGGCGTTCTTTTATTTCATAGGCGTTCTTTTATTACTTTGTTTGTTAAGTAACAATGATGAAGGATGAAATGATATGAAAGTAAAATAATCGTTGCTAAAACAGAAGTTTTTTTAAATGCAATCTTATAAAATCATTTTCTTTTTTTTTTTTTTTTTTTTTTACATATCGAATGCTAGTCACTTTAATATTATTTATAATATAGAAAACATTGTTGTTGAGATCTTAGAGATATTAATTACTTTTTTTTACATATTTTTAGAAAATATCAAAAATTTTTATGTTAAATCAAATATCAAAGATTTATATATATTGTTCTATGGACAAATATATGAATTATCAATGTCGAAAATGACAGTGATATATTAATATATATCTGACATATATTGTAAATTATTGTAACTTTGATATTATATTTTATTTCTGTTCTTAAGAATGAAGAAAATATTATATAGATATTATAGATAAATTTTATATAATATTATATAAAATTTCTTTCTTTCCGAGATATAAACATTTTCTGATTATGATGAAGTTCTGTAAGAACATCTAAAACTTGCTTAAAAAAATTATTAAAAATAATTTGTAACAACAATACATTTTGTTTTACATTTTGTTTTATAGATTCTAATTTTAAATAAAAAAGTTATTAACTCAAATTTCATGTAATTTATTAAAATATATGCTGTTTTATACATGATTATTTAAAAATTATATAAAATACATTTTTATAAATATCTCAATAATAAAGCCAAGAAATAACTAATAAAACATAAAACAAAAAATTTATATTAATGAGCCTTATAAGATTATTTTCATTAAATTCTAAAAAAAAAAAAAAGAAAATTATAGTATTAACGAATAATTAATAATTTTTCATCTAACATGATAAATAAAATAAATATTTTTTTCGAAATAAAAGAAACTTGGAGAAGATTCGAATAATCCGAATATCGATATTGTATTAGTAAAATTAAGTTAAAGTTAGCCGTGATTCAGCAGCAGCTTTCACTTTCGCTATCAAGTTCACCGCAGCTTCTATCGAAACAATTATTGCCGTCGTTACATGAAACTTCCGGTGTTGGTAACGTTCCACAAATACAAACATCCGCTATCATAAACTCTTCCCTCTCCAAACGTCGGCAGCGGTGGAAGCTTTTAGAACAAGCACGCGGTGTACCGATCGGTTTGATCGTATTTTCTACTACGATCGATCGCCCATAGAAACATTGCTCGTCGATGTCCCTCTTCCTATCCTTTTAGCAATAACGATGGCATTTCTGGCGGAAAGCAAGACCGACGCCAATGGCTTTAGACTGTTGCTGGAGACAAGAGGTTGGACCGCATCCCCGCCTGCACCATTAGGGTTGCAATTAAACATGTTTATTACCAGGCAACCGTAATACAACCCGGCGAGTCCTTAATGTTACCTAGATAGCGCTGCATGCGTTGCGTGCCAGCCTACCAACTCAATAGGGGGAGTACTATGCGCGATAATGCTTCTACTTAGCCACGGTTCTGAGTACGATACATGAAGGTTGAAAAATGCTCCCGTGCGTAAAGTTCTCTTACGATTATTATCGTTGTCAGATTCGTCTGTTTATAAACCGTATCGTAAGTGCTACTTATTAAAGTACTTACGATGTGATAGTTCGTGAAAGTATTCGAATATTAATTACTTAAGCTTGATGTTGAATGAATGAATATTTCATCGATTGTTTATCTGTCTTTATTGTTTTTAAAGAATAAGGAAAGATTTTTACAGGAAAATTTATTTAATTATTTAAGTGTTAAAATTAATGATTAAATTAATTATTAAATAAAATTTAATTAATTATTAAATTAAAAAAGTCGAAAATTTTAATTTTCTAATTAAAGTTTGTGTATATGTATATATACAATAATTTCTTTTCGTTTTATAAAAAATAAAAAAGAATTAAAAAAAAGATGAAGAATAAAAAAGTATAAATATATATATAATCGTATAATAAAAAGTGCCTCGTCTATATTCGGTCTTACAAAGAAATAATTTATTTAGTTCAAAAATTGTAATTCTAAGAAAAGTTTGCGTGTACGTAGAACATAACGAGTTATGTGTAATGGAACGATTCTTTTTTGCTTTATATGAAAAGAAAAAGAAAAAAGATATGATCATGCATTGCATCGAATTTTATAAAATTCTAATTTTAATAAAAGTTTGTGCGTACTTAGAAAAATCGTAATGAATTATAACAATTTTCTTTCTGCAAAAAATCATATTTCGATAAAAAATTTCAATTTCATCATCTTTGAAATTATAGTAATTACCGAAATTTCATCACCTGATTTAAATTAAAATAAAATATCAAAATTAAATCATAAAAATAATATTTAAATTCATCTAAATGCGTTCAAAAAAAAAAGCTATACTTATATTATTCAGAGATATTATGTCAAAGATATTCAAAGAACGCAGACAGAGTGGAAGAAATGCAATTTTAAATGATTTCACTGATTATCGAATACGATATATCAGTAGCGTTACGCATCGAATGCAGATAAAATCAGCAATAGACATGGCATTTCTTATCATTAATGATCGATCGTCAAAGAGGGTAGGTCATTCTGAGGTTCGGACCCACCGTGAAACAAAAGCATAGTCTCGTTAGTGGGGATTAAGGAAGGCGAATAGGAGGCAAAAACCTTGGTGGACTAATACCGAAAAAGGAACGAGGAGAAAGATTTGTGAAAGAGGATCTTACGGCCAACTGCTATAGCTTTTTCTAACGAAGTCTCTCGGTTTGAGATGCCATTCCTAGTGAAAGAGTCAACCAACTGACTCGTTCTAATTCTTTTATTATTAAAGTAAATTCAGTATTCTCGTTTGAATGAAAATTTAATATTTTGATTCGATAAAAATTATTATATTCAATGTTGCGTATATGTAATACATAATATCATATCGATTATTTGAAGTTTAGTTATTCAAATATTCACTATTTATTCGAACACAAAATATATGAATACACATTTAAACCAGAGTTTTATATATATATATATATATATATATATATATATATATATATATATATATATATATATATATTGATATTTTAGCGTTTGAAAATAATTAATTTATTTTTATTGAATAAATTATTTTTATTAAATTTTTATTAGATTTGATTATTGATTATTTTCTATTATTTCAATTAAATTATAATTATTTTTGTATACAATAAATCTTCAAACATTTAAAGATCGTTTTATTTTTAATTGTTATTGATTTATTCATAAATTTGGTTTTTCTTGATCAATTATTTGAAGAATGGAAATGTATTCTCCAATTAGTTCGAATAATCGATATTCTATCTATAATTCGTTGTCAAATAAGTAAATAATAAATATATATTTTATAAAAAAATAAGTTTTTATTTATTTATAATTCATAAAATATCAAGTTAAAATTACATAAAATATAATTCAAAGAATTTTTTTATCAACTGTAAAAAAATTTAAGAATAATTGAATATTAATTCAGTTGAAGAAAAAAATTATTGATCTGTAACGTTATGTAAAAAATTATATCTGAATGTTATATTTTTATTTTATTTATTAGACTATAATTGTAGATATTTTATTATTATATATTATATATTATATGAAGTTTCTATATTATTATAATGATATCGATATTATGATTTTCAATTTTTGATTTTTAAATTGAAATGAAAAATTTTAATCGATTATAATATTTATTTTTATAACCGAATAGAGTTTTGATTTTATAGAATTAAATATAAAAAATTAAAATTATTATCGTTTTAATTATTTTGATGTCATTGAACAATTATTTTTTCTTTTTCTTTTTTTAGCATATTATTTATGTAACGTATTAGCATTTATGGTAGTTGATTTAAAATTCCAGAAGAATAATTTCCTTCGCCGTTTCAATGTTTTATGCATGAAGCAATGCGAAACTGCATATTGATCTGTTAAATCAAATCTGCCTATGTTTTCATTACAATCAAAGATTATCTTCGGTCATCCATTCTTCTATAAGGAATATTGTAAAATAATAACCCATTATTATTTTGAAAGTTGAATATTGTTATTTATATTGAATTCTGGAATAAAGACAAAATATATATGTATATATTTTATCAAGCAAGTATAAATGAAATATTATAATAGAAGAAATATTAGTTATGTCAAATGCATACTCTACATTCAGAAGGATTAATTATAATTTACAAAAGGATTAATTATATATAACCTTTGAATAAGAAAATTTACTATTCTAAAATGGAAATGGAATTATTTTCATTTGAAATAAATTGTAAAATCAAAATTTTTTACATATTGGGACCATTAATAGAAATTGAATAATTTAGAATCTGAAATAAATAAAAAATGTTACTTATTGTAGTTATTCTTTTATTACAAAATGAATAACTTGTATTTCTAAATCAAATAAATATCCATATATGCATATCATAGATACAAAACATTTGATTATATATTAGTTAAATTCTAACTATAATTATATTGAGTAGAGTAAATTGAAGATACAGAATTTAATTGTAATTGTAAAATCTTTGTGTGTATATAAGGTGGATATTTATTTGATGGAAATATAATATATTTTTAAAAATATATTTTATTTTATAAAAAAATGTGAAATAAACAACTAGTTATAACTAGTTTTCATTTATTATCTAAATCGCGCAATCTTTTTGCATGCGCATAACTTTATTATGCAAACGAGCCGGTTTGTTTTGCACGAAAATTAAACATCATTTAGAGAACTCTCTCTCCTATATTAAATAATCTAATCAAATATGGAATATATCCATTCAAGAATGTATGAAGAAGCTGGCGCGAAGTTTCGAATCCTTCGAGGCATATCGAGATAGGTTACATGTAATGGCTCCATTGTGAGCGGAGGGGGAGGTTCGAGTTGGCGAGTAGAGGCATAAGAATAGCACCCAAGTCAAGAATCCTTAATGCCATTCCGTTAACCGGCCATGAATTATTACCGTTTCCGGGTAGCTTCGTACGAGCCGCACAATATATCAGAGGTCTGACTCCTTTAACTTCGTTTCGCGGCAAAAGCATCGACCAAAGACTCGGCTGCTGTTGGATATCTCTCTTACCAAGCAAGATTTCCTCCGATTTGCGAACGAGGCAGATTTACTTTCCGGCCAGAAAAATGGCAGTGTGGAAATCGGTGCAATGCTCAGCTCTATGCAATTTTTATCGTTCCAACAGGGGGAAGACGAAGCAGAGAGCTATTACTCCACTTCTCTCCACCGAGCTATGCTCTTCTGGTGTTTAATTACTTCCGTCAATTTTTTTTTTCTTCCTTTTTTCTTTTTTTTTTTTTCTTCTTTTTATAGTCAATCGTCTTTCTCATTTATGAGAAAGAATTTCTTTGCCTCCTTGGATTAGATTCGCAGGTTGTTCTTGGTATTGTGTTATTTAGGGTAAAAGTATTCTTCTATTTAGAAATGTTTCAATTGTTTCTATTTCTAAAATTTGTATTAAACATATTAACGTAGAAATAAAATAATAAATATGATCGATTTTTTCTTTTTTTTTTTTAAATTATTTATGAAAAGAAATGAACTATCTTATTAAATCTAACTTATTAATTTTTAATTAATCAATTTAAATATATTTAAATATCATTATTTTTCTATTCTAAATATATACTTTTAAAATAATATTACTCATAAAATGATTTAATATTTCTTATTACAAGTTATTTTAAAGATTTTAAAAGTTGCTTTTAAGGATACGAAATATCAAAGATTGATATAATTGATATAATTGATTTTTGATATTTAAATAAAATACCGTAAATTAACTGTGGATTTTGCATTTGTTCAATCGTATAATGTACAATCGGCATGATTCTACTATTACGTGGTTTGATCATATCTATCGCTCGCCATAGATCCTCCCTGATAATCTTCTTCATTCGAAGATCGTAAGGTACAGAGAACACGTATTGCAGGTACATGTGAGATCTTCTCACATTGAAAACCTTTCACTTAAAAAATTGTTTCTTCTTCATTTCATTTCTCTTATTTTATTCAATATATACCTATATGTAATACTTCTGAATATATTAAATCAAATATATTAAATCTTATAAGTGAAAGTATCTCTTTAAAAAGCTATTTTTAATAAAAGAAAAAAAAATAAAGTATTTGTAATAATGAAGACTTGAATATTTGAATGTCATAATTTTCCAGAAATTATTTATTTATTGCAATTGTATTCATTGTCTTTCGATAAAATATTAAAGTATTTGTTATAATAGAAACAAATTTGATTTATAAACTATAAATAAAAAAAAATTTAATATTCGAATATTTAACAAATCTAAGTTAAAAGAAATAAATTAAGGATTTATTATAATTAATGTATACTTAATATATACTAAACATTTTTTTTTCTATCTGTTAAAAATAATCTTTTTATAAAATAAAAGAATTTTATTTTAAACAAATTAATTTTTTAATATAATATTAGCATGTATTGTTATTTTTTACCTAATTTCTGTTCTAATTTATGATTGGATGGAGAATGATGCAACTAAAACATTAAACTTACCATCTTATATTTAATAAGAATATCTGAATATTCTAAATTTTTCTTCAATTTATATAATATTTGATAATAAATCAAGTAATTTTTTATTTTTTAAATATTTATATACAACATTGTCAAAATATGTTACATACGCAGAATATATAATATTATAATGAAATATGTATATAAATATAAATATAATATAAATATAAAATATAATATAATATAAATATAAATATAAATATAAAAAATAAAAAATCTATTATCTTTATTATCTGAACAATATAAAATAAATAAATGAAAAATATATTTATCTACTTAATTTATAATATTATGTATTTGTAATGATATAATTTTTTTTTAAAATCAATAATTTAATTAAAATATTAACATTTGATAGTCGATTAAAAATATTATTTATTTGACAATTTTTCTTTTTTTTTTTTGTAATTACGTTTCGTAACAGGATTAGTTTTTGGTTATATAAATTCCTGTTCCTGCAATATTGTTATTCCCTTTTTCCCCTCTGTGTAGAGATAGAGATTCGTGAAATTGTAATTTTTAATAACAATTAGAATTGGTTGGTCATTTTATACGCTGCAATATAAAATATTTTTAACTGTTACAGAGTGTGTTCTGTACCAGATGGTATAAACGCGGAGATGGTGATTCTGCATGAAAAAGCAAAGCAAAAACGCGAAATAAAATTTGCTCGTTTGACGCTTCGCTTCCATGAAAATTGAGTTTTAGAATTCGTTAGATACAGGTGTATTTGACGGTAGTCAAGTATAGATACAATATAACAGCTAGTATACAGGGAAATTCGTCAAGCAAGGACAAACACAAATAATTACACGCATGTCTAATGAATATTTAAATTTAATTTTTTTTTTTCAGAAATACGAACTTCAAACGAAAAATTTTATTTTACAATCTCAATTTGCTTTTTCATGTTATTTCATACTATCCTCAGTTTTATCACCAACAATAAGTTTTTCTTTTATACTTATGGAAATATCGATATTCATTCAAATATAGGTAATATATGAATATAGGAAAACTTTTAATATCCGAATTAATAGAAAAAGTTGAATATTTATTTAAAAAAATTTTGAATAATACATTTAATTTTTCTCATGATTATTAATTCACATTTCAAAAAAAAAAAAGAAAATAAATAATAATATTATGAAAAGAATCGTGGAAAAAAATATGAATGTAATATTTTTTTAAGAGAAGAGAATCTCATATCTATGCTTTTTTAAATACATTTATTCTGAAAAAAATTGTTTTTGAAATATAAAATCAAACATATGTTTTTATATTCAATTTAATGATTCATAATTAATGATTCATGTATTTATAAAATTGTAAATAATATTATAAAATAATATCTATATCACTATTTAATGATATAAAAATAATTTGAATTTAATTCTTATGATTCTTCTAATATTAAACACAAATGATATAACGTAATATTAATTGAAGATTCACTGTTAATTAATTCACTGATAATTTTTTACATAAAAATTGAATATTCCAAATATATACTAAAATATACATACAACAATAAATAATTTTATGAGAATTAAAAAAAATTCTAATTTAAAAAAATAAAAAATGAAATAATTCTAATTTAAAATTAAAATAAACTTTCGTTTTAAAAGCTCTAGATTTAATTGAAATGAAACATAATTCTTATTAATGATTAAAATATTTTTTTAACACTGGTGACATTTGACGTTAATATTTGAAAATAAAAAATTTCTTATAATCAGTGTCTTAAGATATTCTATTTCTTTTTGAATAATATAGCCAAGAAAATACGTCAATAGAAAACGTATTCTTAAATATTATAAATTCTATTGTATTATTTACAATTTTATTTAATTAAATAAATCTAATAACCATATTATTCTACTAAACGTTCGAAGTTAAACTTCAAAGTATTTCTCTATGTGTTGCATCTCTTCGAGAAATACATTTCGAGAGATACTCGAAAGGGAACTTCCGCTGTTTGATACATCAAAGTTTGCTCTCTCGCAGAATAGAAACCTATAAACGCGTGAATCCTAGCTACGAAACTTCTATGCACTTCCTCCATTCCGTATACGTATAAATTCGTTTTATACGTATCCTCATTCTTCGCCGTATAAACGAGTTTGTTTACCCAAAGGTATAATTATTTCTTGTGGATCGCTTTCATCATACACCCGATACGAATTGTACGCTTAATTTCAACGAAATTGTGAATAACCAATTAACGAGAAATACTTCACAAATGTATGGCATATGTACATACAGGGTGTCTCATCTCACCGTTTGTTTTTCTCATGGCAAAAAAAAAGATATAAATTAAATAATATCAAATGCATATCCTGATATTATTAATTCTTTCGTGAGTCAAATTTGTTTTTTTAATATGGAATTATATGTTATTTCAATTTTACAAAATTTATTACAAATTATAAAATTTGAATTAAAATATATCTATTAAAACTAATAATCTTTAGGCATGAGTTTTGATATTTTATTAAATCATATATTAAAAAATATATAATTTCAAAAAGAACAAAACAAAAAATTGACATTCGAGAAAGAATCAGTAACGTGATTAATAATAATGCTTTCTTTAATACGAATAATAATATTGAGAAAATTAGAGATTAGTCAAAATTAAATGAGACACCTTATATATTGTATGGAAAAATGGGGAGAGACACGATGGGGAAAAATAAACCGCGGCATCGAACGTGACTCTTTTGTATCTATGTACCTATGTGACGGTGATACATAAGGCGCAAACAATGTTACATAATTTTCTTTGTATCAAATTCGAACAATCGTAGTAACAACGATACGGCGATGTAACAATAGGGAGCGTTGCAACAACAGTTGTATGAACTTTTGTGCGATTTCTGCTTTTATTACGGGCCTCGCTTATGCTTTTAAGCTGAACGGCTTGCTCTCCATTTCAATTCCATTATCGATTTTTATTTTCTTCATCGAGAAGACAATCGATTTTTCCTTTCACTTCGATTCGTTTTTGTATACGTCTTGAGATTATCTCGTTTGGAATAACTTTCTAAAGTTGAAGCTTTTTAAAGAATCGGAGGATCGAATGAAATGAAATCGCTTTAGGATTCGCTTGATTATGTCGTGAATTATGTCTACCATTTTTGTATTGAGTCTTTTTGTTATGTTTTTTGTTTGAAATGAAATAATGGAAAACAACGAGTCTTTGTTACGCGAAATATATGAAACGCATGAATGTTATATGAGTTTTTGTTACATGAAATAATAGAAAACAACTGAAAAGGAAAAAGTTGAAATTTGTTACGATTTCATTCTCTTCATTGTTATAATTTTTATCAAATCGAAATTGCACGATTATGCTCCATTAAGTTTAAGTCACTTTCGTTTTTTTTTTATTATAATTTAGTTTAATTAAAATAATTCTTATTGAATTATACAATTTTATATTTCATAAAAAGAAAACAAAATGTATCAAACTATTTATGTTGAAAAATATTAAATCTTATTATGAATTGAATTTCTATGAAAAACAAGGAACACGCTATTCTATGAATATGTTCAAGAATATGAATAATACTCTTTTTATCTTTTATACAATGAATTTCATTAATTATTATAAATTTCATTATAATTATTTTGATAAAATGATTTTTATCATTAAATATAAATAGTTTAGTACAGGTTTCTTACAGGAAAAGCAACATGTCGAATATTATATGATTCCATTTATAAAATTAAAGTTATAAAATTTAACTTTCATATGATTTTTACGATATTTTATATAGAAATATTAATATTATATAATATATCTCTTCATATTAAACAACATTATTTTTCATAATATTCTTTCTTTAAATAATATTTCATTATAATTAAATAAAACAGATATTTTGTATAATATTATTCATCTATATTTACTAATATTGTTAATCATTAAAAATCATTGATTTAAGCTGTAATTAAAATAAAATCAAAAGAAATAATTTTTAATTTTTAATAAAATATTTTGAATATAATTATGCAAATCTTTCTAGTAAAATCGAAAATTTAATATTATAGCGAATTTCCTTATAATATATCTCTAGATAACTAGGACAAATCTGAGGAAATAAATGGTAGCCTTACTCATAAACTATAATCTTACGAGTAAGTAAGTAAAATTAAATAATTAAAAAACAATTATTAATTTAAACAATAATAATATTATAGTTAATTTTAAAATAATATTTTTAAAGTATTCTAATATTAATATTTAATTTTTTAAACTAATATTATAATTAAAGAAAAAGATAAAAATATAAAAAATATACATATAAAATTTAAAATGAATTAGATATTTATATATGTAGAAATTGGAAATTATTCTTTGCAAAACTATGTAAAAAAAAAAGTTACAAAAATATTCAAACGTCTTATCTTATCTTGTATTATTATTTTTAATAATTTTATATAAGATATAGTAATTTTTGAAATCAATAGGGATCAATAATAAATATAAGCAAATAATTTAAATAGCAAGTATATTTCTGTATTGCATGAAACATTGGAATGGATTAGCCCATCGCATAACGAATGTTGTAATACTCGCGCAGCAGATATAGAATCAAATATGACTCAATAGTAATAAAATGTTTTAAAACGTTTGAGAAATTTATTTTTATTGCGATAGCTGATATATCGTTTTAAATAGATAACAAATTTGAATAAAAAAAACGCATATTTATGACAAAAACAATTTCATTTTATTCATTACATACGATGTATAAGATTATTAATATGTACATATATACATATATTTGAAGGATCGATATTTATGCAACGGGATGTTTATGCAAAAAAATTTTAATGAACACGAAAAAATGAAGTTTAAATAAAGATTTGTCCTTCTTTTCAAATATCATAATGCTATGCTTTGAATACTTTTCATTTTTTTATATATAATATACATTATAAATTTTTGTACATTCAGTTTTTCATAAATATATAAAACTTAATTATAATCAATTAACATTTACCATTTTCATCTAAAATAAATTTAAATTGCTTATGTTTTTAATCATATCAATTTTGTATTTATTTTCAAACATATCAATTTTGTATTTGTTTTAAATATATTAATATTTGTATATCATTCGAAATTATATTTAATTATGAGAAACATTTATAACATATTTTTATTAAATCCCATTAATAATTATTATATTTCATCGAATAAAAATTAATTAATGATGAATAGTTAAGCTCGAATAATTTCAGTTAATAAAAATATATATAATTTTTCCTTTCATTTTCATGCTTAGAAAAAAAAAAGGAAAAATTTATTGCAAAATATGCAAAACGAGATAGTTTAAATAGACTTTTCACGAGTGGTAAGCGCAATGTACACGCGGTGGCAGGTGTTGATTGTGCTCACGGCTAAGAAATCCTGTTCCGCGCCGGTATTGTGCCTCCAAGGAAACGGTAATGGTTCCTTAACCTGTAACCCCAAGTAATTACGGAGTTAACTGATGCAAATTACAATAATTTGAGTCAAAGAAGTGGCGGTTCCTCTTCCTTACATCATCGTTCGATGGCTTGTCCCTATCAAAACTTTTGCCATGCATTTGTCTCGGTTCTAATCGTTTAAAACAGAGGTCGCTTCCGGCACTGTCGAGACGTTATCTGCATTCTTTATGCGGTTCGAAGCTCCATCTATCGCCCTCGGCTTGGAAAACTCGCGGAAGTGTCGTGTATTCTACCGCAAATATCCTCTATGTTACGTGTTTACGCGTGTATCTGATTGCATGGCTGATAAGCCAAATCCCTCTTCTTGGAATATGTTGATCGTATGATTTGATAATAATAAAAGTCATTGAATTTTTTTTTTTTTTTTACGTGTCTTGGAAGAAGTTTATGATTTATCTAAAGGAAAAATTTGGTTAATAATTTTAACTATCGTGTGTTTATTAAGGTGAAATGAAAGATAATCTGATATTGTTTCTTCGTAATTTAATGAGGAAATAAAAGTTATTTTTATAAATTTTTATTCAATTTATAAAGTAATTTTCCTTTTTATATACAAATAATTTTTAAGTAAATTTGCTTATAGATTTCAAAGAAAATTATAATTTCACAAAAATTCTTACTTTATTGATTTATATATCCAGTATCATTTTAGATATTCATTTTGAATTGTTAATAAATTATCATAACACGAGACTAAGAAAAAAAAATTAATTAGTAATTATAATAAAAATAAGAATTAGAAAGAATTAGAAAAAAAAAATTTAAAAGAAAAAAATGTTTAAAAACTTTTAGTGTTAATTTATATGTTTTAAGAAAAAAATAAAAATTTCAAAACTAAATTTCAAAGCACCATGGAATTTAATTTTATGAAAACTACTTTTTTATACTAATTGTAAATATAGAGGAGATTAGAGACAAGTTTTTTTATTATTAGAAAATAATCGTAGAATTTTGATTTTTTAATTGTATTCTAGTGCATTTCATATCACGTAGAGAACATCTGCATAGTAATTAGAATATATGCTGTTAGGGAAGAAGATCGTTAAGATGTTTTCTGCGTAATATCCTAGGTAAATTTCCTACATATACCTTTTTGGCTTAGGGTGATTTTCTAATTTTGCTCTGTATTCGCCGCGTTCAATTTCTTCCATTACAAGTTTAATTTTAATATCTTTATACATTTTGCCATTATGTACATATGGTACATTGATCATAACTCTAAGTAGATACAAGAAATTGTAATAAGATGTTTCCAATTGATTATATATGTCTTTTAATCATTGTGCCTCAAAATTAAAGAGATTAAATTCAAATTTAAATTATCTTAATTTATATGATATTTCCATGTTAATTATATATTTAATCTAAATACTTACTTTAATTTGAGGAACAATGATGCTGTTTAAAATTATCAAGTAAATCTTTCATTAAAATAAATGTAATGTGCTTATATTCCATATATTTAATTATTGTTTTCTATCGATTTTTAATAAATGATATTATACACATATGTGTTATATTATTTTTAATTAAACTATTTTGAATTTTATATTATTATTTTATTATATAATATAAATTGATCTTTTTATTTGTTGTAGGTAAGTTTTGTTCATGAAAGGCAAATAGTTAGTAAGTAAATACTTATTATCATTTATAATATATTGACATTCATAAATTTAAGAAAAATACAATTTTCATTATAATTGAATTAAATTAATCTGAGTTTTTATTACATATTATAAATATTTACAGAATGACATTCTTCAGATACAATTTCAAGCAATTTTTTTCTTTTATTTCGATGTTGTTAACGATTCAATGAAAAACTGGAGAAAAAGAGTATTCAAGTATTCAAGTATATATACACAAAGTATTTCTATTTATTAGACATTGATAGTAACCGTGGATATATGATGCTGTCAACGAATTATATTCGTTTCAATTGTTTGTTCAAATCTAGTACATATCCATCACTATCGCTGCAGCATGATATGATCTACGCGCTTTGTAATTAATCAATCATGAATAAACTCGTTAACAAACAAGCTTTATTCATTTCTTCTTCTTCGAATATATATTATATATTACACACACATATTTTACAAATATGTTTATAATTTTTATTTTTTAACACGTTCAATATATTACAACCATTAAATTTAAAAGTTCTATAATTGAATACTCCAAACACGCGATTCTTTTTTTCCAAGAGTTAAAATACTCATGAATACTATTCAAAATTATCTTCCAATCAAATACATATCGATTTAGTGAACCTTTAATCCTTCGGCTTCGGATTTTTCCCGAATACGATTAATATTAATTAAAAACCTCAATACGTCAGTATTGTCTGTCGATTGATCGATGAATTTGCGCAGATTGGTATGCGGATGAAAAGAATGTAATCGCGATAAAAACGTTTCGCGGCCGATAACTTTTGGCCTGATCGTTCGCGAATAGCCTCGAACAGCTGCGATGCGTATCGTAAGAACAATGGCCTAATATATCTGGTTACGTTTGCGTAAACACTTTTCTGCGTTTCCGGAGGGGTACTTAGCATGCTCGATATCGCGCCGCTGCAGACGTAGCACGATAAATTGCGTTTTATAGCTACTGTGCATGTCACGATTGCTCGAAGCAACGTAACGATACGTGAAAAATGTTCGTTAAATAGTTTGTTGCCTTCATTGTAATGCTCTCTGACGCAAAGCAAGCGTTTCACCTACCTATGCATACAGATGGAATTCTTGTTTCCAACGTTTGTTCCAACGTTGTAATGAATTTATTTCGTGTCTTCGGATCGTTACTTTTTTTTTTTTTTTTTTTCATAAATGGATGGAAGATTGTAGATTTTTAGAGTTAAAATAATATAGATAATTTAATGATTATGATTCTGAATACAATGAGATATCGTTTAGAAGGAAGATATGTTGCAAAAGAAATTTTTTTTTTTATGATTTTAGATTCGTTGAAGTTAGTATAAAGATAGCTTTCGTTTTTTTCGAATGAAATTACAAACGAAATTTTTAATGCATTAATTATTCTTTCTATTTAAAAATTATTATTATTAAAATTATTTATGTCGAAAAATCATTAGCTTGGATAATGTAATTTATTAATAAGTTTGTAAAAGTTATTGTATGAGAAACAAAGACAATATGAATAATAAAAATTATATTTCATATTGAAATTAAAAGAATTACAGTATCTTTTAAATTATTGATTTTTTAACATAAATTATTTTTTTTTGTAAGAAATATTATCATGTTAATTAATTAAAATATTTTTTATTTTAAAAAACAGAGAATATTTCTATATCATTATTATAATATATCTTCTTATATGATTTTTTATTTTTGTAAGAAACTTTTTTTTTCATAATACATTAATTATTTCATATAATAATAATCATCAAAATGTTTTCTTTTAAAATTATCTTTTATTTTCAATAGTAAAATTTTTATTTTATTTTTAGTAGTAAATTAAAGTGTTTAACAATAAATTGTATTTGAAATGTTTGCATGTATGTGTTAGATTTATTTATATATGAATAAATACACGAGGGCGAGTTATTTAACTCTCACGTAAATTTACTTGTGAACTATTTAAAATATTTTAAATGAAATTTGTTTGTTATCAATGACTTTTATATATAATTTATATATAAAAAAATATATTATATATAAAAAAATTGAAATATCAAAAACTAATTGCATTGGATTTACGCTCTTTCATTTGAAATATTTTATTTTTTATACAACATGGTTTACAAATAAATTCAAATAATATATTTCTCCTATTTTTCTTAATCACTTTAATTTTAATTAATTTTAATTATAATTAATTTCTCATATTTATTTTATTGCAAGAATATACAAGAGTTTCAAGTATCCTCCATTTTTTTTTAAATAAAACTGAGAATTTATTGGAAATATTTTACTCACTAATTGTAAAATTAAACATAATTTTGAAATTATGTTTAATATTACTTATATAAATATTATTTTATTTAAAAATTACTTGGATAATGTAACACAGAAGTAAAATAATCCTAATAAAATGTCCGCAAATATACGAAAAAGTTAGTTCTACTAAAGTGAAGGATGCTCCAAACTTTTGTGCGGGAGTTACATACTACATAGTATGTAGGTATACAAAATAAAGCTTCCAGTCAACAGTAGATTATTGTACAGTTAAAATTTTAGGCAATAAATACTTTTATACGAATTTTAGTCCATTCGAGGAATTAATGTTCGAGTTAACTTCCTCATTGTTTGGGGATCAACTTGAACAAGAATAAAGTTTCGATTAGTTTAATCTATTAAGAAGAAAATAGTGAAATAATGAAATTCTTACATGTATAATCTTTAATTCATCAAAATTATTAGATCGTCCTAAAAATTTGTTTCTTTATTGTACAAACATTTTTTATATTTTTTTATTTTTTTTAAGATAATGGTGAATGAAAATGATGAATGAAAGTTTTTTTTAAAAATGAAATATAAATCAGATTACGTATTATTAAATTATACACCATCGTTTTAAATAAATAACGAAAACAATTTTTTAATAGCTTCGGACAACATGAAATAAAAAATGTGAAAATAAAAAAATTGTTGAAGTTTAAATCAGTTTATTACATGTTTAAATTATTTCTTATACTTATATTTCTTGTTATTATTTCATATTATTATTTCTTATATTTCTTATTCATTTTTATATATATATGGATTTCGTTATAATTAAAATTAATATTTAAAATCATGCGTGAAAATAAATAAAGTTTATAGAAAAGAATTACCTCGAATTTGAAAATTAGATATTTTTCCTGTATAACAATAATCTATATATACACATATATATAATATTGTCAAAAAAAATTTTTAAACAATTTCATCCTAATGTCGCCCTTTTTTGATCGTAGCCTTATTTTAGAATATTTTAAAATAAATGAGAAACAATAAAAAAAATTCTTCAAAAAAATAAATGAGTCTAGTAACAGCTTGATTTGACTTTCCTCAAATTTCCTTTTCCTTGCCGCCCAACTCGCGTCTCCATCATTAAAAAATAATCAAGTAGACTTCCCCCTCAAATTATATCCTCCTCTCTTATCCACGACTGCATCACCGCTTATTAAAAATGTACATCCCTATTGTAGTAAGTACACCGTTCATAAGAACGAGATAATACCCAATTGTGGAATACAAGTCGAGGAAGACAGATATTAGGATAATATGGTATCCCAGACTTAAGTTCAGCTGTCCACTGAACTTTGCACCTCGTTGCACGGGATTCAGGAGGCCACGGGGGTAATTAAGGTATACGGCAAGATATAAATCAGCTAGGGAAAGGGTAGTAAGGTCCCGCAGACCGTTTATTAATTTGTAATTGCGAGAGGTCTGCGTGTAGCTTTCCGAAAATTACAGGTCTGTCGGGGCTCATTGCTACCACGAAGATTTAGCGCTGACCAGATAGCTTCTTCCGGCTTCTTCTCTGTTTGCCACATGCATACCCCAAACGAACGACCGAAGTTTAATGTCAATAGAACGAGCCGATTCTTTCGCACGCCACGTAGCAGGAATCTTTTGTGCTACCTGTCGATCTTCCGTGTTCCCATCGTCATCGTTATCGTGGCATGCTACATCATCGGACACGATTAACCGAATCGCTCGAACGTGACGAGTTTTATGTTTCCTGATCGTTACAGTTCGTAGCGCAGAGTGGAGAATCGGACTGCTATCGTGCAAGATGGCCCCCTCGTGACTGCAAGATCGAGTTAATTATGCGCTAGATCGCGTTTCGATTATCGATACATGGCTATCCCGCCATTTTGATGAATCGAGAACCACGGGTTCAATATTTCTATTATTTCGAAGAAAAGATTTTTGATTCGTGAAATGATAGAATAATTATAAATATAGGAGGAATCGAGCGTTGTATAAATATAAATATTGTAAATTTTAAGAAATATAATGCAATTATAGTTATTGCAGAATAATCGTGAGAATTTTATATTGAAATTGTTATAAATGAAAAATTTAAACCAGAGAATTTCAGTGTAAATTTTTAAATTAATATGAATTTATTGTACAGGGAAGGAATATAAGATTTTTGATTCGAGAAATAATGAAATAGTTATAAATAATATAAAAATTAAATAATGTATCGAATAAATGTAAGTATTGTAAATTTTTGAAACAACTTTGAAACATGAGCAATTATTATCGTTATTGTACAAGAAAGAAATGTAAAATTTTTAGATGAATGTTACATGAAAATTATAAATTTCTATTCAATATTTTCATTATATATATTATTATTGAATAAATGAGTATATAAAATGTATATTCATTTCTAAGGTGAAAGATGAACAAGGGTATAGTTTCATTAATTCTTTCCCATTGTATACGATTCGGAAAGCGAGAAACCGAAATGAGGTTTGGAAATGAGGTCAAGACGAGAGAATGTCATTAGATCGGTCGAGTATCTTTCATACTAATGATTATACAACTATTCGCTGCTATATAATTTCAATGCAGTATGGCATAAGCGGACTTGTATCGATTTTCCACGATGATCGAAATATTTCATAGAATTTCAATTTACTCGTTGAAATGGATGAACTGTATATCCTTTCTTCTTTCGATTTCAGTTCATTGAAACTTTTTTCATTTCCTGGTTATTTGAGAACTGAAATCACGATAAATAATAAGTACGAGATAAAATATTTTCAAAGGAAAATTACTTTTACTATTATAAATAAAGATACGAAGATTTTTATAGATTAGTACATAAAAAATATTTTCCCTAAAATAATATTTGTTTAAAAATAATATAAAATAAGATTTATTTATTTTTTATTAAATACATATTTTTTTATGTATAATGAATTTCGTAGAAGTCTTCTTATCTAAGATAATTATATAATTAATAGAGAATCTAATTAATAAATTCAATTATCAAAATCAATAATGTTTTATATGGATATAATTTTTCTTATTAGTAGAATAAAATTCAAGGAATTACTTCTTGAAAATTTAAATTTTTATTTTTTTAAATATAATTTCGTAATATAATCAGATAAAATATTTATATAAGTTTTAGCATTTCATTATTTTGTTAAAAAATATTTTCAGACGAAATTATGTACAGAATAAAAAAATATTAAAAATTTTAATTCATATAAATTTATATTGAATATATGTACGTAATCAATTATAATCTATGTACATGTAAATTTTTATTAAAATCAGATTTTTCAAAATAAATCAACATCTTGTATATACAAATTCTCTTCAACAAGTAAAAAAAAGATATATAGCAATTAATTTTAACAAATATTTTTTGTATTTTTACGCATATTTTTTTTTTTGGTATAATATATAGATTGTACTATCGATACTTGTTTGAAATTCAAATTTTGCTATTCATTGAAAAAAAGATTTGCTTTATATTCTTATTTTTATTTTATATACCAAGAAAGCTTATTAAGCTTATAAAGCTTTTATTAAGCATCAAACGAAAATAATTAATCTTACGAATATAATAGGCACATACAAGAAATTATAATTTAGAATTAATTTTCTATTATATTAATATTTATTTTATTAGTGATATATATATATATATATATATATATATATATATATATATATATATAAATATATACAAATATGCTTGAACTATTAATAAGAAATAGATTTACAGACCTATCTTGACGTTAAGATTTAAAGGCATTTCGTGAATGTCGTGTGTAGCTATATATCACTATGAATATGACTATTATTTTTGAAATAGAACTGACTTTATGTTGACATTTCTAACTATATATATATATATATATATATATATATATATATATATATATATATATATATATATATATATATATATTTTATTTCAACAGAGATAGAAAATGATACTCATTACTTGTGGAATGTCGTCATAAAATCGTCATAAAATTGAAACGTATTTTGTGTATCAGTATAATATATAGTAACTTGTCTTAGTTATATAATGGCTGTTTTTTTTTTTTAATTGATCTTAAGAAAATAAATAATTTTTATAACATTTTTATTAACAGATATTTGAGTAATTCATTTGCTTATTTATAATATAATATTCATAATAAATTATTTAAAAAAATATATAATATTCATAATTAAATAAATAATTTGAAACAATCGATTAATATCTTAAATCTTCTGAAAAACAACGCAACAATTATGAAGAAATTCATTCTTCATAAGAAGAAATTCATTCATCATTCTTAATGTGATTTTGTAAATCAGTTTTATTTAATTAAATATATTTTATAATAAAATAATGAAAAATAAGAATATACATATATATATATATATATATATATATATATATATTATAATATTGTATATATTTGATGATGTTAAGAATGAAGAAATTCTTATCAAGTTTCAATTATTTTTAAATTAATTGTATTAATCAAATAGATGTTGCTAATGTAATAATTATTATTAATGTAATATATTTTGATTATAAAATATTACAAATAAAATATAATGTTCTAAATTCTTTAAAAAACGAATAAGAAAGATATAAGAATATCTTTCTATAATTATTATATTAAGGAAAATTATGTGTTTCTGAGATTAATAACGCATTTAGTTAAGAATTTGCAGTCGGTTTTTGTTATCTTTCACCAATTTGAACAAAAATAAATTTTAAAAAAATATAACATTTTTTTCATTTAGATTTTTATTTTCGAATAAGTAAATTAATCTTGAAAAATATTCAAGTACAAGAATTTGATTAAAAAAATATAGAATAGAATTTCTTCATTTAAAAATTAATTTTGAAAGAGAATTTTCTAGTTTTTGAAATTTTGAATTTCGATCTTTCTCAAAAACGAGAATTTAAATGAAATTTTATTCTACATTTTTTACTTATTTTCACATGTAGAATACCTTCCTATCAGTAATTCAATCGGAAACTAGCTTCCAATCGAAAATTCACTTGTTGAAAAGTTTACAAACTTGATTTAGTCGAAAACGAAGTTTCAAACAACAAAACCTTATTTCGCTTTCTCATTTTTGTATGTAGAATCGCTCTTTGTACTATCTACCCTGATGCATGCATGTATGGAAAAGTGTTGAAAAAATTGTAATGGATTTATAGATAAATTATTTTTTAAAAATTAGATTTAATCATCATTATTTTCGTTGAACTTCTTCCATTGTTTGAATAGCAATTGATTTTCTTTATTATATAAAATATACTATTCTTTTTAAATATGCAAAATATGTAAACATCATACCATTTTTCAAAATTATCATAAATTATTTATTTCTTTCTATTTAAATTAATTTTGTAAAATATTGTGAGTAATTGAAAAAAATTAAAAAAAGAAATTTCAATTAAAAAATTAAAAGTCACTTATTGAAAATTTTGATAAGATATAAAAATATGTTTCGTTAAAATAATGCTATACTATACATTTATAATACATAGTAATATAAAATAAATTTTATAAAATTGAAAACAATAACTATTATATAATTGTTAAATAATTTATTTTTTTAAAATTAATCTATTCATTTATAAATCTATCAACATTTGATTGAACATTTCATATCTGCATATACAGATATCAACATATGTAATATTAACATATTCATAAAATCTTTAAAGGATCTATTTTAAGAAATTAAAATAAATAAAAAAATTATATTAACAAAAATTTCGATTAAGATTTATTTATTAAATTATAAGCAATATAAATTTGCATTGAAAGAAGCAAGACAGAATGAGCCAGATACGTGACAGAAGATAGAGACATCTCATTCTATCTTCAGCTATTTTCATCTAATACAAATTTAAATTACTTTTAACTTAGTAGAACCTTAATTTAAACTTTTGTTTAGCAATTTTCATTTTAATTCTTTCTGGAATCGATCTTCTAAAGTGTTCCATATATAACGTGAATATAACACTTATACATACATATTATATTATAATGATGTATACAAAATTTTACATTTCACATTAATCTACTTTACATTATGCTTATAAATTGTTAATCTGCTTTACATTTCAAATATTATCATATAAAACGAATTATAATTATAATTATAGGTACGAATACAATTATTACGGCGGTTAATTTCTACATATCTTAATCTAGAGATCCAATTAATGGTTTTTCTTGGGAACATTCATTTGAGGGAAAGAGAGCTTTGTGAACGAGGCACGTTGATCACCTCGCACCTTTGATCAACGCATATAATGGTAAAAGCAGTTATTTGAATACCGCCGCGGTAGCCGATAATGCAATGAAATCTAGAAATTTAATTAAGGACCGGCATAATTTCTCGTTAGATGGGACCGTTAACAACGTTCTCGACTGCGTTTTCGCCCTTTCATTATTCACCACCGTATCACCACCTCGACACCTCGATGAAAATGTCACCGACCTCTTCATTCTCCGCTTATATACCAGTCCTCCACACCCTTCATCTTGCCCTCGAGTTTTACTATTCGCATCCTTAATTTCTTACGCGACCGCTCACCCCTCTATATTACCGATAGTACCGCGGGTCATTCGTTTCAACGGACTTATCGATTGAAATGGTACTCCGAGTAATTACGTACTTTTATTTGCCGCGTTCTTTCAATTTTCATCAAGATTCCTCCCGACCATTACCGTGATTGACATTTTTAATAACTGGTTAATTAAAGGATTTATTGATTTTACGAGGAAAAATAAATTCTTACGTGATATTAATGAATTTTTGTATATAGCGGATCGACAATTTCAAGTGCTTATAGAAATTACATAACATGAGATTTATAACTTTTGATAAAATACCAATACACGCCTTGTTTTACATTTAATAGAAAATTAATATTTTTCAATAATTTTTTACTTTTTTCTTAAAATCGTATTAAATACTTCTTGTTTATCAAGAAAATATAATAGAAAATAATAATAATAAATCTTTAACGTTGTAAGATTTGCATGGATAATTTTTTTGCTACTATTTTTAAAAAATAAAATATTAAAATTATTAGATAGAAATATTAAAATTATATATTATAATAATTTCATTTAAAATAGTAAAAATATATAGTAAAAATTTGGTAGAAATATAATAATCTAGATATAGTAATTAGTCTTATTTTTATATAAATAGATATTTTAACAATATCTTCTGCAATACAGTTGTATATAATTACACACACACATATATATATATATATATATATATATATATATATATATATATATAATATAATATTTATCTATGATTTTAAAAATCCAAATTTATTAAGTAAAAATAAACATTGTTATTATAACAATTTTGTTTTTTATCATAATATTTTAATACAATTCATTAATTTGTAGTTCTCGAAATCGAATCAAGTATACAGTACATATAATTACATCATATGTTCATTACTTATTACTTATTATCATTTCCCATTGGCAGATAGAATCCATAATTTAGTTTGACATTCTTGTTCATTCTAATGGTACATTTCATAAAGCAGATTGATTGATAGTTCAATTTCTCGTTATATATGATTAACAATATTTCTTGCCATCTGTTTAATAACTGAAGTCTATTGATATAGTAAATTCAAATGTCATAGTTGATTTTGTTTTATATACATATAAAAGATAAAGATTGTACATATTATACATATACATATAAATAATAATATATAATAACGATATTAATTAATTAAATATATCAGAATTAAAATATCTAAATTAATTTATAAAAATATTATACTATATATAAATATATAAGAAACATTAAAATATTATCTAAATTACTTATAAGATGTACTAAAAATACAATACAATACAAATTGAAAAGAAGTGATTTCTCATATAAAAATGAAACTTATTAAAAGTTTATCAAATGATATTAATTAATTTTTAAATAGATATAATTTTTTATTGACAAATTTTAATTAGATTAAAATTTTAATTGACAACAGATTATTTTGAAATATATAAAAAATAAATCGAATATATAAAATAATTTTTTTTTATTTAGAATCTCATTCAAAAGTAAATATGAATGTTTAATTTTACAAATTTTACAAATTTTTAAATTCAATATTCTTTTAAAAATGAATCATTAAATGAAGCTGTTTCATATAAAGTAGTTAATTTCACAAATCAGTAAAATTATTATAAATAAATGTATCGTTGAATAATATTTATTACAAATATATTTAAAATTAAAACTGAGCGAAAATAATTTGAATATTATTTCATCAATTATCTTATTATAAAAAAACAAATTGTGTATTGTAATGAACTAAACGTTAAATTTAAAACTCAACATAACATTTATAAAACATTTTTGATAATATTAATAGAATTTTCGAAAAAATTATATCAACAATTTTCCATCTTTGATGTAAAAAATTATAATTGATAAATATAATTAATGAACAATTTAAAAAATTAAATCAAATAATTTCAATAATTTCAATTTTTTAAACTTTTCGATAAACGAAAGAATTCTATTTTATTTGCAACAATCTAATACAACATTTTCGATTCATTTTCGATTTTTTGAACGAACTTATACCAAGCTTGTACCAAAATTTTCAATACATCCTGTGTGCGAAATGCATCACAAATGAAGAAAAAAAATTTTTCTATTTGATGATCAAATCAACTGTGTATCGAGGCAGGTGCAGGAGAACAGCTTGCCCGATTCTCTGGTGCACCAGACAGATGTTACGGTTATGCAGCCAGCTCATCAAAGCATTACGTGGTTTACTGCGCAAACTTTGTAAGAAAAGATGGAAGAATTCGGTACAGGCGAAAAAGCCACCTTCCTTCTTATGTTTTTATAACTTGCCATCAAGTCTTAATTGAGATCATGATGAAGCATCAAAGAAAAATGACCAGCTGTATTATACGTTACCTTTATGTTCACCGCAATAGTTATTTATAAGAAAGTTATTAAAACAAAGAACCGCTCGTCATGTTTCGTTTTAAGAACATTTATAAAGAGATGGAATAAAAAAAATCAGAATTGTACGATTATTTTTTAATAGTGAAAAAAACATGTTTTTAATCTTTTGAATTTATTATGTTTTTCGTATAATTAATTTTTATTGATTTTATGTTTTTCAAAATTATATTTTTTTTCCATTTTTTAAAATATTTTTATTTTTATTATATTATTATTCCTTAATTTTTATTTTTATTATATTATCCATTGTTATATATCATATTTTTTTGTCTTGATCTTATTATAAATTTAATGTATTTTATATAAACGAGCAAATTAAGAATTTGTAAAATGATAATTTTTTTTAATTGTAATATAATCCATATTTTTTCATCCAAAATTATTTATACTTATAGAAATATTATTTTTTAAAAACAAATATTATCTTTACTGTAAATTGCTAAACAAAAATGTACAAAATTAATGAAAATAATTTTTAAATGGTTAAACATAATTAATAATAAAAAAAAATTTATTTCTATTCTAATTTGCATATATTTGATCATCAAGAAATTTTTTTGTCAAGATATAATAAAATTAATTAATATGACACATTTTTGCAAATAAAATAAATTTTAAATTATTAGAATTCATTGTTAATTAAAAAAATACTATTAACTAGTATATTATTATTAGTATATTATTATTAGATATCTATAATTGTTTTTTTTTTAAATTTATAGCACGTATACAAAATAAACGATTAATCGATTCTTTTTTAAAATATATTAATCACTGATCAGAGAAAACAATTTCAATATTATTTCAACCGTTTGACTTGTATTCCCTGTTTTAATTAAATTTTTATGAAATAAACCAACGTGGCAGAATTTTACCTTTGATATTTGAATTATTATATCAATTATTTTGATGGCAAAAATGTATATATATATATACATCTTTATATATATATATATATATATATATATATATATATATATATTATATCATTGATTTGGTGGCTCACAGAGTGTTATATAATTTATTTGAAAATCGTCTTGAAATGCCGAAAACAAATTGAAATTAAATTTCAGTTGATTTTAATTCAATGTTTCGAGATTGTTAATTATAAAACTATCCTATAAATATTGTGATCTGCAAAGAAATTGTTTAATACATTTAATCTTAATGGCAATTGAAAAATTTGAAATATTATTCAATTCACAAAAATTTATAATAAATTTATAATTATATATTATATATTAAATATTAAAAAATAATATTATAATTTATATATTTATAATAAATTTATAATAATTGTACAATTATATAGAGTGAAATCTTAAATTATTTACTATTTATTATTATATGAATAAAAATTGCAGATGTGAATGACAATAAAAAATATTTTACATAAATATAAAATATTCACAGTATTTTTTTAATTTTTTATTAAAAAAAAAACTTTAAAGAATATAAAAATATTATAAATATACATATATAAAAAAATACATAAATAAATGTTAATGTTAATTAAAAGAAATTATAAAATATTTTTCCTCTTTCATTTCTTATTTATACTTATCTACTTTTTACGAAAAGATTGAAGCTTAGAAAAGTTGATAGTTTAAACATTGTATATTTGTCTATAAAATGTATATTTATATAAAAATAACAAAAATATTTTGTAACATATTGAGACACAATATATAGATAGAAGAATATAAAAATCTTATTATATAATATATTCAATAATACCATTGTTTAATATTAAAAAGAAAAATGTGATTGAAAATAATTAAATTTTTATATTTTCAATTTTTAGAATCATATGGACATATTACAAATTTCATATTCTATACAAAGATATTTAAATATTGGGTATCTTAAAGGGAAATCTATCTTGATTTTAATGAAAATTTGTGCGTATCCAGAATATAATGGGTTATACATGGAGCAATTTTTTCGGTGGAAAATCTTATTGTGTAAAATTCAAAATTTCTTTCATATCTTGAATACAATTTTCTCTGAGAATATTTCTTATAACTCAAAATAAATAAAATATTAAAATCTGAACACTTTTACATATTTTAATAAATTTTCATATTTTATACTATTATATTTAAAATAATATAAAATTATATTTAAAATAAAGTGATAAGTAATACTAATAAAAAAAAAGAAACTTTTATAATTTGCTTTTCAATAAAATTGTTGAAATTTCATATATTTTTATATATTAATATTAATTAATGCAAGAATTAAATAAATCCAATATGATTTTCAAGAAGAAAAAATGTTCAGAATTTCATTCAGTTTTTTTTCAATTCCCCACAATTTAAAAATCTGGACTTACTCAATTTTTGCATAAAAATTTTCATTATAACAATATCTTCAGAATTTAAGTCTAACATGTATATTTTTCTTATTATTAAAAGTTTTATTTATACAATATTTCTATACGAAATTTTGTAAACTAATGTAATTAATATTAAAATTATAAAAATATTCAGAGTTTTAGGAATTTTTATTGAATGTATAATTTCATTTTGTATATGATAGTTTCAATTTGAATGTTTTTAGATTTTTATTTTTTTAGTAGTTATGAACATTCATCAATTTTTGCATTCTGAACTTTTCAATTTTCCCCTATATTAAAACTATTAAAAAATATCTAAATGTGCGTTTACTTTTAATTAAAAATTTCATCAGTATTTATCAAACATCAGTATTATCAAAAAAAAAAATTTATGAATTTTTTGTCACTACATTTTTTTTTGTATTTTATTTTATGTTCATTTTATCTTATATACCATTTTTTGCTTGTTAGATTTACAAATATAAAATATTTGTTGTTATCCGTTAAAAGTATTAGTCCAATATGCTTGTTATTTACAATTTTCCTGGTGAAAATAAATCTTTCTCTTCGATTTATTTCATTTTATGTTTGATTCCAGTTTTACGTAAAAATAATCGAATAAATATTTGAATTATTTTTAATAACTTTTTTGCGCAATAACTAATTTGAAATTTTTTATTATTTTTTTAATAACTATTAATATTAACAAATGTGAAATATATATATTCAAAAATAAACTCAATAATAATAAATTAATTAACAATATTCCGATTTTATATTTTTTCCTTTTTTTTTCTTTTTTTTATTCTGTTGTTTTCAATAGTATTTTTATTTAAATTTCATAGAATATTGATTTTTCTTTTATAAAAGAATTTAAGTTAATGTACAAATATTATTCTTAATTCTATATCAAATATTTTTAATTTAATCCTTTATTGTAACAAAATTTTGTTTTAAATTAATTAATAATATTCATGGTTTTAATTTTTCAAATATTAAATGAAAACGAAAAATTAAGCATTCAAATATCTTTGTGAGAAACTCAATATTATTGAATCATATATAATTATTATTATTTTATTCAAATTTTAATTTTTGTATGTAAAACTAATGTACAATAGAATTTCTATTATCCAAACTAATAGAAAGACATTTTGAATTATTTTCTATTTTATAATAAAATTAGGATAATAGTATAAAAAACTTTCATTAAAAAAATTAAAGATTCTATATTTTTTTAATTGTTAAATTAAACAAATATTAACAAAGTAACATACTCTTTGCAAATAATATTCAATTTCATTCTTTAATTTTTTTTTTAATGCCAATGATTCTAAATTTCGCGATATTATATATTTTTACCAAATGTATAGCACTTTTATTCCTTTCTAATCTCTTTAGTATTTTATTTCAATGATCAAATATTAAAATTTCATGTTATGTTATACATCTATGTGAACAATATTCAACGTTAATTTTAAATTAAATTCCATTTCCAATAAGGAAAGACATTTATTTATATCGTTGCAACATATAATGAACAATTTGGATAATAGAATATTCGAATAATAAAGTTACTGTATTATGTTTTTTATAACATTTTATAAAAATTCGTAACTTAAGATCTTCGATAAATAACAGATTTAAATTTTATAGGGCCTGATATAGTGTAGCGTGATACGTGACTGGTTACTTGATGATTCTTTTAAGTGGTCGCGCATCACTTTTGCAATTTTAAGTAACTCCACTTATCTTCAATTATCAATATTGAAATGCACAGCACGGAAACTTTTATGTTATAGGAAATAATTGGAGATTGATTTATATAACGATTAAGAAGGAATTTATAAATTGGATGCATTTACTTTTTTATGTAACAATGGATGGATATTACAAAATGTCTTATTAATATCTAATTATTACAATCGAATTTAAAGTGCAGTTTAAAAGTTTTTTAATCTCGAAAACCTCACTTAATCTTTAAGAAGATGATTATGAATTCTACTTATATGAATTTTTATTGCATCATAAAATAAAATAATATAATAAAGTGGTATATTAAGTATACTTTTAGAATGTATGCTAATTTTATGAAAAGATGATTACAAATTCTACATAAATTTAATGCAATCTTATATAAATCAAAAGGTCATATTTCACAATATAAAATAACAATATAAAACATTAGTTTATATTAACAGAAACAGTATGAACCAAAATTAGTATTAAAAGCATATATATGTATCTTATATTTGTTTGTATGTATAATAATAAAAATGTATGAAATTGGAAAAAAAAATATTTAAATAAAAAATATTTAATATAATATAAGACAACAATAATTATATTGATATGTATTGAAATTAAATTTTGAAAGATAACAGCTAAAAGCCACATAATTAAATCAGAAGCATTACAATCCATTATAGGATTGTAGTCAATGCACAATGATGGAATATGTAAAAATTTTAAAATTAAATCCATTACAGATGAATGTTATCTGGTTTTTCTTGAAATAAATTATAATATAAGCCTTAATTTTTAAGGTAGATAAAAAAAAAATTTAATGAATGTGGATAGAGAAACATTAATATTTTCGAAGTTGTAAACAATTTTTTTATGGTTTATTCGCTTCAGAAATTGAAATCATGTCTTACATAAGATACGAATTATGAAAATAGAAGGATCTTTTGCTACTAGAAAAAATAATTCATACTTTTTACATAGAATAGTAATTCTCAAAACGAATAAATTACACACTTTTAATTATATACTAAAATTATTTATAAAAATTTAAAAATAATATTTTTTTTAAATTCGTATTTTTTCTATATTTATTAATCAAAATTTTTATTTATGAACCTTTTTTTATTATCTTGTATTCAAACGAATGAATCTCAATTTTAAAATTAGTCACAGATTTTTGTGGCATATCACATCATAATTTTTAGATACGAATGACTTTTTCCACATGATTATATCTATCTTCATTGCTTTCAATTTGAGAAACAAGAAAAGAAATACGATAGCGCGGTAAAAAATCGTTCCTATGCATCAAACGAAAATTTATATTTACTTAAAACTAAACTAAAATATATTAGACATTATACATTTTGAAACTTATTGTAATTTATTATCTATTTTAAAAAGGAGAAATATATATTTAAGAATATTGTTAAACAAAAAAAAAAAATTTCATATCAAATATTAATAAATACATTTCTCAATTTACTTTTAATAACTTTTAAATTTCCGTGACATTTGATATTATCGGAAAATTAGAAAATATCTCTCGAATATAAAAAGATTCAGAGAAACATATTATTCATAATTATAAAAACGAATATTAAACTTTTTTATATTTACCACAATTTTAATCAAATTTTACAACGCATTGATTATCATGTTGCATGATCTTAAAAAACACCGATATATATATATATATATATATATATATATATATATATATATAATAAAATATATAATAAAATATTTGTCAATCTTATAATTATAATTGTAAATTCAGTCTTATAATTATAAAACACGATGCGTGATAAAAATAGGGCGCTCTTATATGACTCTTTAAATACAGATTTCACATCGCGATCTTGATTTCACCTTATTTGATTTTCGTTCAAGCACGAGCTTCGATTTCGTTTTTCGAATTTCGAGTTTCACTTTTCGTTGAACGTGCAATGGGCGCGATTAGTAAGTGCAGTAACCAGCTGGCAGCCAGACACTTTATCGGGCAGGTGGAAGACTGTTTCGGGGGCCGCACGTGCGTAAATGGTTAGGACAAGCCGCATCTCATCGTGGACCTGGAAAACACCTGAGCCGTGAGCTTGGTGTCCGAAGACATTAGTCACGGTTAAAAGGAATGCCAGGAACCCTTACGACCGAGTAATCTGTGATCTTCCTTTGTCTCGAAATGCTCTTTGTTCTTAGTAAACTGATATAATCAATATTGTTGACCGGTGATGATAGATCCTCGTCATTGGTGCATGTAAGATCTTTTCTATTGGGCCTCCATCCTTGAAATCATTCTCACGATCTTGTCGTTTGATGATTCCTCGCGATAATTATGAAATATGTCGCTTTTAATTGTTGTTATGAGGCCAATAATCAATACTGATCGTTACTGTGGCTCAACAGATTTCGAATTTTTATTCAAATATTTAACTAGTATATAGAAAATATGTTATATTATATAGATTATATGCATAAAATGATAAAAAATAATGATTTTCAATTAGTGATGTAATATGTGAAAATATTATTAAATATTATCTAAAAATTAATTTTCAATAATGTAATATAAAGTTGATTGAAGAAGAGTCCAAAACAAATATAAAAGTTGTCACATTATTGGTTCGTCCTTGTCTTGACAAAGATTTCAATATTTAAATTAATAATTTTAATTATTTCCTAATTATATATTAATAATTATTAAATATTGAATATTTATATTATATAAATTTATATTATATAATTTTATATAAATTTTGAAAATTTTAAACAGTTAACATAGCTTATATTTTACATATTATTGTGATTTTAATAGAATAATGAATACTGAAAATAAAATCGATCAAATTATAAAAAAAGGAAATGAATTTATTTTTTTGAAAATAAAAAGAATTAATTTTTTAATAAAAATAAATATTAAATATTTAATTAAAAAATTATTAAATATTTAATTTAAATATTTTATGTTTATTATTCCAAAAGTTTTTAATATTTTTTTTTAATTTTCATCAAATCTTGCGTAACGCACATCTATGTAATCCATTTCTAAAAGTAAAATGTTTTTATATTTTATACTATCAAAAATAAATTTTTTATAATTGTTAAAAAAATATTACAGATTATTTCATTACTTCATCGGAGTTGAAAAGAATCGTATCTCGAAAAAATTTGAAAAACACTGAAAGATTGAATATTAAAAAAACACATAGGACTATTAAATTGATTTCTTATAATTAAAAGTTCTATTTCAAAATTAATGATGCTATGCTTTATAAAAAATTAAATAACTAATTTAAATGGATTTTTATATATAATTAATTTTATTAGATTTATATAATTATTATTTAACCATAAATATTCGAATAATGTAAATATCTTTTGACTTTCGTCTATTCTATTAATAAGCATATGATGATAAAACAATTGGATCAATGGCTGACAATGAGTAATATTTATTTGTATATCTCTCATACAGACGTAAAATTTATATATCAAAACTTTTTTCAAATCTTATATTCTTGATTTTTTAAACTTCGTTTATTTGTTTCTGTTTTATTAAAAAATTGACCTATTTTTTTTTCTTTTTTTTTTCTTTTTCTTTTTTCTTTTTCCATTACGAAAAAAGCTTGTGCATTAAACATAACGCATTAGAACGTTTCTTCATAATGAAACGATTGTTTTTTTTTTTTTTTCTTTTTTTTTTTCCTCCACGAACCAGTTTTTTAACCCGAAAGGTACAAAGTACGGAACGTAGGAACTTGTGTGTTAGTCGCACCAGTCGAATCAGTATTCAGACAGGTGGGAGCAATTCTTTTGAAAATGCAATGCCTAATGAAGCATTTGCATCCTGCCGTGCTCTTTTCGCTGACCCGCTTCTTTTACTCGAAACTTCACGAACGATTCTCTTGTGTTTCTGGCTGCGTGTGTTTAAAAACCGACGTTTTACCTCGGCGTCAATTACGTTTATATTTCGTAAAGCTGGTCGACGAAACGTGTTACTGTTTTCAACCGTCATTAGTGTCGAATCTTAAAAAGAAAGTTGGTAAAATAACATGCGTTAAGCAAAAACTAATGATCGTATAACTAACATAACACTATATACGTGTTAATATTTGCCTTGGAAATAATATACAATAAATGAAAAGTGGAGGAAAAGAAACGAGAAAATGAAAATGGTGGATAGCAAGAATCTGAAAATGAAGTAAAATAAGCTTCATTTTGATTATTGGCACAGCGTTTATTGCCTCAAGAAATATAAATAATTGTGATTTGAATTACTGCAAATTTAGATTTGAAGTTCGTTCTAATCCCCATATATATAATTAAGTTAACTTAATTAAATCACAAATATAATAGATATAATATATAATATAATACTACATTAAATATAATAAATTTTATCAATTTTGACTAAAAAATTTAATTTTGTGATATAAAATTTCATATTAAAATCTATATCTCGTTTCATAAAATAGTAATGTAAAAATTATGAACAATTTTTAATATAAAATTCATGATACTCTTAACTTTATCTACATTAATCCAGATAATAAAGCGCGAGAGCATATTTTAAAGTATCTTGTGTAAAAGCAAGTAATATAGATATATATACACGATATGTTTCACATATGAAACGTTTCATTACTCTTGAAAAACGTTGAATTTTATGGCAGTTAACCGTCGTTTTCAATTAAACCAAGTAATCTCGTTTGGTTTGTATGCAAAATAATTAATCGGTGTCTCGACTATCGTGACTTACATTATCGTCACGTAAGCGACATTAATGAGAGAGTTCATTGTACTACATTCTCGATCAAAAATTGTAGAATAGTTATTGTTGAAACTACGAAAAAAATAAAAATAAAATATTTAATATCTAGTATCATTTCTAATCTAATCTAATTCATTCTTTCTTGAAAAATAACTTCCTTTTATAAAAATAAAAATATAATTTCGATTTATCTTTCGTTCTTATATTCTCATAAAATTGTATTTTTAATAAGCAAATATAATATTTTATTCTAAGTGTATAACAATATCTAAACAATATCTAAACAATATCCAAAAGATATCACAGATTACAAAATATTTATTATTATATATATCCTTTGGAAGATTGATCAAAATAAAAGTTTATGTGCAAAAATATATTGCCGAAGTTAGAAGCAATTTAATTTCGCATTAAATAAAAATGCAATAGAGATAGACTTTCTTATTTTTTCGTTTTATTTAATGCACTAAATTAAATAAATTTCAAAATAAATTTGATTTTCTAAAATCAATCCTCTTACAAATATATGTACAATATATATATTAACATTGTTGGATGATTACAATGCATCTTTATTTTTTTTCTCTATTATATATAAACAATTGCAAATGAAATTAAGCATTTCTAAATTACGATTAGAATCACAATTAATAATACACAATTTATATCTTTTAGAATAAAAAAGAAATAAAATGAGAAAAAGTTAAAATATTTCATTAAAAAGATTCATAATTTACATTAATTAACTGATATTTTTATTAATAATGTGTCTATGACTTTTGTACTGGAATGTATGTACGAGTTAAATTTATCTGGTATGCTGGCTCGTATTATTTTTCAACTAGGCGTAGAATTTTTCTGCTTCGTTCTTCTTTACGATCCCTTGATGCAAAGAACGATTGCGTGCCATAAGGATAGTTAGAGGGTGAAGTGGTTTTCGCTCACGGAGCCAGAGAATGAGGACGAACGAGAAAAGGGCGAAGATACGTGTACAAGGAGCATACAGACATGCAGAAGACCTCTCGTGTGGATACCTCGGGGACCAAGTCGGATCATACTAATTAAATCATATCAAATCATCGCCGCGACGTGTGTGGCATGTCTTTCCATTCTTTCATCTTTCACTGTTTTAATTTCTCATTTTCAAATCTTTTCTTTCGTGTACTTTCATAGAGATTTCTTTAGAAAGTATCTTAAGAAATCAAATGGATCCTTTTGTTAAAATATTAAATAGTATTATATTAGTATATATATTATATATATATATATGTGTGTGTGTGTATTAGAAAAATATAAAATTAAAATTGCATTATATATTATTTATTAATAATAAAAAAACTTGTATTAATATTTTAGATTTAATTTTTGATTGTAAAAGTTTGAAATTTTTTAATCTTTTATATATTTTCAAATATATTTTTTAATTTTATAATTTTTATTTTTAGTATGTTATTAATTATAATATTTTGTTTATTCTTATATTATAAATTTATTGGTATTTTGGAATTAATATAAGAATATACAATTAAGAATACGTATGTATTTGCAAAATGATTATTTTAAATAATAAATATATTATTTTTTTCAATCCATTTTAAATTTACTTCTTTATTTAGAATTATTTTTACATAAAAAGAAACACTATTTATTAAAATTAATGAAAATAATTTCTAAATTGTTTATAGTATAATGTATGATCAATTTTTATTCATGATTAAAAGTTTTGAGTAGCAAATTGAAGAACTTATTTTGAAGAAATAATTATTTACTTCAATTAAATTACGAATAAATTTATTTCAAAATAAAAATTTTTGCAAATTAATTTTAAAATATTATTTGAGAAATTAATTATTTCTAAATGATTTATTTATCAAATAGCTGATTAATACATAATAATAGATAAAAAGTAATAAGATTTTAAAATCATATAAGAAATATGTATTAAATATAATATCAAATAAGAAATATGTATACAAATATTAAATTAAATAACATTATTTAAAATAAATTAACAAAGAAAATAAGAAATGAAATAAAAATTTATCTATTTATTATCTTATTTATCTATTATTTCATATATAATTAATTATGAAATCGTCACATCACATAACGAAATTCACTTAATTAATAGTATCACTAATTACTTTATTCTTTATTTATCTTCATTTAAAATACATTGGAACCTCATTAGTATCACATCCTCTGCTCAATTCCTCTTTTCCATCCAACCAAATCTATCTTTACAGAAGCCCATTTAATATTCCAACAGCTGACACTTGGAAAGAGCTCTGTAGAAAAAAAAAAGATCAGAGCAGGGAAATATACGTCATAACTAAAGTAAATAACGAAGCAAAGCGGAAAAATTAAAATCCTCATTGGTGAATCATGTTTGCGCCATTGCGTATATATACATACATATATATATATATATATATATATATATATATATATATATATATATATATATATATATTCCTCGTGACTTTTTTAATTAAACCATCGCTATAGCCAACTGATTAAATAAGTCAAGCAGATGTCCCCCTCCACCTTGGTATCCACCTTCTTCCCCCGTGGGCTCTGCTAGAATCAACTAACCCAAATTAATTACTTTTAATAATTCATGAATCGTGTTCAAATGATATATCTCTGTTACCGACCGAGTTCAGTTTCTGTAACTATCGTGCACCGAAACCTATGGAAAAAAACTGAGCATATTTTTCTCTTGATTGACTATTCATTTTCCGCTCGCCCTTTTTTTCCACACCGTTCTTTCCTGTCCTACTCTCCACCCTATTTCCGCCTTCTGAAGTGCGTGTTACGCGAAGTTGTCACGAAGCATTAATGGAGCACGAGTCGACTGGATACCGAAAAAATAATCCCTCGAAAATCCCTAGGCGTGGAACGCCGTATACGAAAATTGCTCGAGCAAAGCACTGGCCACTGCTCCACGCACACTCTCGTATATCCATTCGATGTACGAGCTCCAATTACGGTCGCAATCGCGCACGCCTCGGAAAAAATTTTTTTTCTTTTTTCATTTACGTTTCGTCGGTCTTTCTCTCGTCTTGTTCCCCTTTAAAAATTCTTCGCGCGTTACTGACGTGTCGCGTATTGAGCTGTATTGAGAATTATTTCCTCTTAATATCGCTCTTTGTTTTGTCCTTGTAATTCGTAATTAGTTAAAGTTATTGTATTATGCGTGTTATATTATGGAAAATTGTAAGAATAGCATTGAAAAATTTATTGTTACGAAAATCATAATATCGATCGATATATAAGGTTAAATGTATGTATATTTATTATTATAATATCATGTAATAAATATATGTATTTAGATAATGATGGAGAATGGTGAAAAGAAAAAATGATTTTTAGAGTAAATGAATAATGATTTATTTCAAATTATAATTATTTCAAATAATAATTGAAAAATTAATTATTTGAAATAACATATTTTATTTAAATTAAGTTTTTTATTTAGTTAATTAAATTTGAAACTAATATTAATGATTTCTTAAAATAAATATAATATAATTATAGTAAACATAGTAATATTTGATGCTATATATATTAAAAAATTACTTATTTTCATCACTGTTTTTAGTTATTATTAGTTATTATTATTAGTTATTATTATTATTAACATAATTTCTATTTTCTACCAATTTTGATTTAACCTTTCAAGATTAATAGATTATATAATAGATTATTATATAATTTTTATGTTTTGAAAAATTTTACAATTTTTTTAATATTAATGACAAGAGATTTATCGAAACATAATATTCCATTAAAAATAGGATTTTTTTTTAATTTTTTTGCTAGCTTATTTCATGCTAATAAACTTGTTGTAAACTCTATTTTTTTTATAATAACTAAGAAAAATGTAGTATCTGCAAAATAATAATAATTTTTTTCATAATTTCATTACGTAGATTATATATTTAATAATAATAATAATAAATCTCTTTTAACTAAAATAAAGAATTATTTATAATTTTAAAAATATTAAATTAATTGAACTTTTCTTTATTTTTTTTTTTTTTTCATTGAATACCAATAATTATGAATCTGCTTTTACATATACCAATATACATAACATTCTACAAACCAATATTTCAATACTTATCTATTTTGCAGGTTATATATATTACATAAAATTTCATTACATATAATTTCAATTTAAAAAATTTAACTTATGTTATTATGTAAATCCGATTTAAATAAATTTTTCCGATTTTAACTCGATTTTTTCCATCAAAAAACATTTTGTCAGATTCAAGATTTTGTTTAGCCTCGTGTTGTATATTTAGGACTTATACTGCTCTTTCAACCTATTTTAGGATCTTAGCAGTTCTCAATGCCAAAGCAATTCTTGAGACATTTTTATTTAAAACAAGCACGTAGGGTGCTATAACTTGTAGATTTTAATGCCTTGCAATATCCTCGTTCGAATTTCACTTTCATGTTGTTTTTTCTCACTTTGCCAGCATTCTTATTCCGTTCTCGCAACGGTGATTCGTTAAAAATGGAAAAACATGTATTTCTACCCGGTCCAAAAATACCTAACTGCCTATGCTCGAGTCTGCCGCAATATATCGTTCAACAGATGTATACGTGCTTCACGTACATATACGTGTACACTCGTAGGAATATCGAGGAGTCACAATATACTAGGGATTTGATATAGGGTGGTTAAATGATTGACATGGAATCTGCGATAAAACGTTAAATAAAAAAAAAAAGGAATGTTATTATTGAAAAGTTGATGAAGAGATTAAGATATTTATTTATTTTTTAAAACATTGGAACATAGTGTTTCTCGATCTTTTTTGAAATATTGTTAGAATATAAACTCCATTATTTAAATATCTTAATATTCGAATATTCTATTAACTGAATATTCTATTATCCGAATTATGTGTTTATATTTATTATTATATTTATATTTGTAATAATATAAACAGATATCTTTTCTTATTATAGAATATAAATAAAATTTAATTTAAAATGTTGCACATATTTGCATATTGAAACATAAACTTGTATAGTATTTAGTATTAATTACTGAAACGAAATAGTAGTAAAAGACAGAAGAATGAAAAATTATTTGTAAGAATTGAAACTTGACTTAAAAAAAGATGAAATCCCTAACTTTCAATTGGAAATCACTATTCCAATTCTTTAAATTAAATTAAAGAGTATTATTTAAAACAAAATAAGTAAACAATGGAATAAAAATAAAATCTCAATAATTATTCAAATAAAAACTAAAAGATTTCGATAATCTTACTATAAAGAAAATAGTATATATTTAGCTCAGATCACACTTTGAATTTCACTTGCAATTCAAACTTTTTTCGAAATACGTGGATCGAGTTAACTGGCGTTGATTCGAGATTCGCTTAATTGGTCGCCAAATTACGTCTTGGAACGCTTTCTCGAGGAACTCGCAGCTCGTTTCGGCGTAATCGCTTCTTTCACCCTTCCCTCTTTTCTTTTATCTCTTCTCTCGCTACCTTCTTCGCGACTTTTCTCCCTGTATCTTCATTGTAACATCCAGCTGGTATGTATCGATGCATGAGAACAAATTGATTCCAAATGTCACGGTATAAAGATTTGTGATTAACCAAAGTAGAAATTAAATTAGAAATTAAATCAGACGTAAAAATTTGTTTTCATCATTTTTTTAAGAATTATTGTTCTAACTTTTTGCAGATTGTTCATTTCATGATTACATTTTTTTTTAGATTAATTGATTAGAATTTGAATATTTTTGTCAGGATTGAACAATAAAAAAAAGAGAAAAAAAAGAAAAGTATTAAAATCTGATAAATGTTTATTGAATAATCATAATTATTCTGATATGTTTCATTCGATTTGAATATGATAGTGAAAATATACGAAATGAATTCTAAAATTATTTCTTTACTAAGAATTGTTGTATGTATATTTCTTTTTGATTAAGATTAAATATCTTATATGTTTGAAAAAATATAAATCTTTCTATCCAGATACTAAACTTTTAACATTATTTAGATATAAATATTATGATAAATAATATAAATTTAAATAATGCCATTTTATAAATGTCTAGTTTTAGAAAATAGAAATATTACAATAATTTGATTTATTTTTGTTATTTCTACTTATGCCACAAAATATCATAATATATTTGAATACTTGGAATTATTTGGAAAATTTATTTCTTTTATTATTATAATTATTATAAATTTTAAATAAGAAAAATTTTAAAAGAAAATAAAGAAAAATTGATTTATTATTTGAAACCATTGTTATTTTTAAATGATTCAAAAAAATGTGAACATCCAAAAAATGTTATATATTTCTCGTTTTTGGCTATATTCAAAGTTCAATAACTTGGCGAAAAAAAATCATACAACAAATATTGAAAAGTCATTGTGAAGAAACTTCAATCTTCAAATCTATCATAGATTCAATAACGAAAAAAATTTTTCAATGTCTTTTACAAAGAATGAATTTTTCAAATTTTTGAGAAGAATGCTCTTCACTTTAGCGTTGAAGAGAGTATTAACAATTTCAAACAAGAATATCCCGTATATCCCATGTTGTGATATCTTACAATGAACGTTTAACAAGGAACAAAAAACGATATTTATTCTTCCGTGAAAAACAACCATTTATTTCTTCTATTATGTATACAAAATCAAAGGGTCTTCTATCCTTCTCTTCGAACGAATCCCCGAGTTACATCATTATCTTGTCAAGGTTACCGTTTCGTATGAATCAGTTGGCGAAAATCCAGTGACATTGTCCCGTGATAGATGACATTGTAAGTTCAAGATGGGGTGAACAGTCGATTCAACGTGGCAATAGTCACGCACCGTAGTCGAGGTATCACGCCACCACGTTTTACTTTGAACTATGGTCTCGTTCCTTTCCTCCGCGGATGAGTCGTTACCCCCTCCATTTTCATTCGTTCCTTCGTTTACGATCGGTCGAACCTCGGTCGGTAACCGCGAAGAGAACCCTCCGGTTTCTCGTTGCCACTCCCGACTTCTCTACGAATAAATCACCAGCCAGCCTAAAGAATCGCGCTTACGATCTCTCTCTTTAATGCGATTCTCTCTCTCTCTCTTTCTATATCTCTTTCGCTCACTATCTTTTTTTTTACTCACAGAGAGACACATGGCTGAGAAAGAAAGATAAGGTGCTAATATTACCGACCGTTCAAACTTAGAGTATAAACACGGCCGTTTTATTTTTCAGAATGAATTTAAAAAACGGCGTAATTGGACGATTGACAGTGGAAAACAAGAGCGCGTGTTACGATACTATAAATTTAAAAGTTTTGGAGGAAATAATTTTCTCGGGATATCTGTAACGGTGATTCGTGATTGTTTTACCAGGAACGATTATTTTTGAAAATAAATCAATTCGATTATTTTTTTTGTAAAATAAGTGAAGCGATATTGAAATGATTTATGAAGTAAAATGTATTAAAGTTTAGATTAAAGTGTATTAGATATTGTGCAAAAAAAATAATTAAATTAGTTTGAGATATAGGAATAATAATTAGAAAATTGGTAATAGTTTTGATGAGCTACTATTTTTTGAATAATTAACAAATGATACTTGGAATTATTTAATAATAATAATTTGATTAAATACTATAAAATTTATTTAAATTTAAATTTGATTAATGTTATAAGTAATAAATTAGATTCGTTATTTTTTTATTTTTTTTTTTTTATTACAGTGCAAGATGAGTCAAAACTATATTAAAAACTTAAAATATATATATATATTTATATATATATATATCAATAATCAATAATCAGAGCTGAAAAAATAAATTATTTCTTCTTAATAATATGGAATTAATATATAATAAAATAAACTATAAACTTTTTTCCAAATATATACTTATTCTACTTAAAAATATTTATAATTATTAAATATATTTTAATATCAATCATATAGATTATATACATTATTTTGAATATTTTTTTTTAACATTTTTATTATACATTATAATATTATTAATAAATAAATATGAGAAATATAAGAAATAAAATATAAACATTATTAATTAATATTAGGTTATTGCGCTCAATATTTTTTAAGAACGGCATAAAAATAATTATTTATTATTTTTTTGAATCTAAATAATAAATAATATTTATTTATAATTTATTATAATTTATATATGAGTCTATTAAATAGACTCTTTACAATAACATGGAATAAAATAAATAAATAAATATTCAAAAGATACTTAAAAATACATTTTAATTTTCACTATTTATTTAAATTATTTTAAATATTTTCCAATTCTCGTAATCAGATAAGAAATATATTGTAACATATTGTCAAACGTTGGAAATTTCTTATGTGACTAACAATAATAAAATCAATATTGAAATTTAGTTTGATTTTAACTGGTTTGAGGTCAATAAATTTGCTTAATTAATGAAAAATTGTTTATTGAAGAAACGTATCAAAGTGTTAATTACTTATAGATTGCTTTAATATTGATAACTTTAGCTTCAATACAATGAAATGAATACCAATTTTACAATTTTTAAATAACAAACATTAACGATTTAAAAAGACAATTTTCTTAAAATTTAATACTAAAAATTAATCTTATTAAAATGATCTCATAGTTTTTGTTTTACAATTATTGAGAATATAAAAATATTTTTAACAAAATTAATATTATAAATATTTATTTAAATAAAAATGTAATTAGATATATTTATTTATTTTTATAACATTACTTTAATTACAATTATTTGTTTATAAAATAAATACTTAGATATTACAATTCAATAGTTCTAATATTAAACATCATTTTAACATTCATAATTCAACATTATCAATAACACATTCCCATTACTAATTTAAATGTTAATTTAAAATTCGATCATTTAGCATTCCGAAACAATCATGGCAGTCGTTTCTGATCGAGTTAGTTAATTAGTATTTGAAGCGAGCGGGATCGAAGTCGCATTTGCATGACAATCAGAACCGACTCGAAAGACCGGAGAGTCCGTACGATTGTATCCATGTTTTGTCGCATTTGCCGAGTCGAGCCAATACCGAAATAAGTTTGAGGAATTTTGATTGGTCGATAGCCGAGCGGAATATCGCCTCGCAAATTCGATGTTTAATGGTCTCTGAAATCGTCAAAACACAAAAAAATTAAATTTTTAATTTCATTCAATGAAATTTATGTATTATGAGATATGTATTATAAGATATATTAATATATTTCTAAATATTCATAAATTTTGGTAATATAAAAATGAATTATATATTCATTACTTATTATAATTCATTTTATCATAATTCAAGTTATCCAGAATTTTTGGAAAACTCCATTTTTTATCACGACTCTTCTTAATTATGTAAGTTTGACTAACTATATTATTATATCTTTTTATAGATAATAATTTAATATTAAGTATTATACATAATAAGAATATTTTTAAAAAAATATTCTAAAAATCTTTTTTTTTATTTCTTGAAATCACTCGAAATCGTGAGGAATATCGATTATTTGAAAGTTATAACAATAAATAAATAATGAATTCAAAAAAATCACATTAAAAATCGAGATATAAAAATGAAATTTAAATTTAAATTACATACTAATAAGAATATTTGTACCGAACAATGCACATACAAAATGAAAATCATATAAATATAAAAAATTATATATAAAAAATTGAAAATTTTTCATTTCTTAAAAAAATTCATGACGTGGTCGTATGCGTCAACCGCCACAGAATACGAAATCCCCATTACAACATTGAACGCTGTGGGTCGATCGAATAAAATATACATTTTACGTGAAAATAATTAAAATCTCTACAATCCTCTCTCCCAAAAAATCCATGAAACCGCATCTTTCGCAATAAATCATGCATAAATATGCAGACAACAATTTGAATTCTTTTCTGCGTTCGACTAAACCTGAATAAGAAGATCGAGACTAATAGGAAGCTCTAAATCGGAGCAAGTTAGGTCGTAAACGCGCGTCTGTTCACTGCCGTAAATGGGGAACGGGCAAGGTTCGATGGGCGAGTCGCGAGGATACCTGGTTTTGCGCTTGTATATACACATGGAGGGCCGCCGTTGCATCGTCGTCGTTGTCGTCGTCGCGTTGTCGTCGTCTTCATCCTCCCTCTCTCTCTCTCTCACTCACACTCGTCGACTCGCCACTCGTTCATTCCTCTCTTTTTCTTCCTCTTTCGTCTCCTGGCTCGAGAGAGCGCTTTCTGGCTCGGGCTCGTTTCTCACGCTCGCCGTGGGTAGGCTCGATCGCAACATCGGCCGATTCGGCCTCTTTCTTCCAGTATATACCTACTCGTATTCCCGATCCACTTGGCCACGAAAGGGGAGAGCCAGACTTAAGCCCGTTAAATGGAATTAATAAGCTTTACTATGCATGCACCAGCCCGTGAAATACGATACCGGCTGGTGTGCTCGTTAGGACGGGAAGGGGGAAGAGTGGGGAGGAGGAGAGGCTTTGTGCCTTCAAGGCTAACTCGGTCCCAACTGCGTTTCGTGTCTCTTGCTCGTCCCCGCCCCCCCTCTCCACCCCCGATGCGTGCGAGCAAAAATTTCGATTAGCTTAAAACTCGGGTAAAGTTATTAGGAAAGAAGTTGGATGTGGTTATGGAACGTTATTTGTTTTCCGAATTCTTTTTTGCGTAAATATTGTGGTATCTGAATTAATGGGGAATAAGTGATAGAATTTTTGGATAGTAAAATAGAATAGAGGTTGCTCTATAGGGGTGACTTGATTAATTGTCAATAAAATTGCAATTATGTGTGCTGTATCATGAAAACTTGTATAATAAAATAAAGTGACTTTTATTGGATCAATTATTTGTTTTTGATACGTTAATATGATTGTATATTGTTGAAGAGTTATTATACATGTATTATTGGAAAATTGGCTATTAAGTATTTAACCTTATTAAGTACATTTACATTTTTTTTTTTGATTTGATTTTATATTTTCACTTTCTGTGTAATTCTAGTCTAAATGTTGAACAAATATTTTAAAATTGTTTATTAGATTAGATATTGCAAATATTTTTTTTTGTATATAAATACTTTAATATCATAATTGATATTGAAATTAATAGGAAATTGATTGATTTATATTTTATAATCTAACTTTTATATTTAAGTTTTTGTTGTTTCTATAAAGATTTTTATAGTATTGATTGTTTTGTTCGATGAATAAAGACAAAATAAAATACAATTACTAATGTAATTTGTATATATATTTCATCTTTATTCATTGATCAGTATCAAAAATAAAAATTTAAAACAAAATATTTACATCATTATGTTATTTTGATGAATGATATTATAAATAGTTAGTAATTTATAAATTTAATCTAATCTAACCTGTCTAATATAATCTAATTTAAATTATACAATGTATTAAGAGTATCAAATTTTAATCAAATAATATCAAAAAAAGATATCACCAAATTCTGCCATTTTTTTTAAATTCTATTAATGATTAAAAAAATTGTTGTCTCTTTAATAGAATGATAGAAATGCTAATTTTTATTATTTAACTATTTTTTATCATTACATAATTAATTGCAAGAAATATTAGATTGATTGAAAACAGCTATATATACAAAAAAAAATCATCAATGATAATTTACACATAAAGTGCTTACAGTGATGCTTTGCATTCTGATCAAAATTTTGCCTTGCAAATTGATCACTACTATCTCTATCTAGAAGTGCTTTCATAAGCAGAACTATCAAACATAGTTTCTAACATCTAATAAAAACAGACATGTATATTCACTATCTCACTCTATCTCTCTATTTCATTTCATATTAGAATTCTTAATTATAAATTCTATATCGTATATTTTAAATTATATAATAATATTTTAAAAAATATTTATACAAATATAAAGTAATTATACTATTTTTTGATTAAATTTTGTATTAATAGAATGAGTTTTTTTTATTGGAAACAAAAAATTTTTTCATTGTGATATTTGATTACTATACTTCATATCATATTATATATTATTATTTTATATAATATATCGATCTTTCATTTGTTACAGGTAAGTTCCAATAATCTTTTGTTCGTGAAAAGCAACAATAGTAGGTAAATATATTAATTTATAATTGAATTTTTAAATTTTTAATATTTCATACAAACTATATTAATATAACTATATTAATATATTAATATAGCATTCTATTTATAAATTTATAAAAAATCTTCATATTATAATTAAATAAAATTTATAAATTTAAGAAAAGAGCAAAATTTTTATAAAAAATATTATAACTTAGTTATTAATATATTAATAGTGGAGATTTTGCATAATTGAATGATGACATATAAATTCATCTTGATTTGCAAGATATGATCTGACGATGCTTCCAGTATAATCATTGCTACAATTATTGAGATAAAGATTCTGATATCTATCAAGTGATGATTTAAAACATACATGCATTTGTTTATATCGACAATTAAAAAAAAAAAAGATTTTATTTAGATATTATCTATTTAATTAACAAGAATGCTTTGTTATGTTTTTATTCTCTAATCTTGTATACGATTAATAACGAAAAAATAATAAAAAATATTGTCCTGAACTAAATCAATTGGAAACATCATTCATGTTCTGAAAAGGAGATGTTTTTTCACTAAAACAATGCATGACCATGTATATATTTAATAAACAAAAATTATTATCATTTGATTAGGATGTTTTATTTCTAACGTACTCATCAAATCTCACCATTTGCTTTTTACTTGTTTTATATTGAAAAATTCTCTTAATCGAAAATCGTTCAAAAATATCACAGAAATAAATATACACGCGTTTGAATTTTTTAATATGAAAAAGATTTATTCTAAAGTGGAAATAAAATAATTATTTTTTTCATTATGTGTTAAAAAAATATAAAAAGAATTTTTTAATTTCTTCTTTTACATGTAAAAATTTTAAACGCTTTGTTGTCAAAAAATACTTTTATACATTTTAAAATTAAAGTATAATAAATATTGCGATTAACACGAAATTGTCATTTTTCTATATTTATTTAACAATCATTGCTTTTGTCAAGTTTTATATTTCTATGATATAAATATATCGCTTTGAAATATTAATTATTAATATTAAAAATAATATAACATTAGAAATTTGTTAAAATATACAAATACATTAATAAACATATATAGCACAGATTTATTTTCTACTTTATTATCTTTGATCCCAATATTTAAAATGATCCATCAATTGCAACTTGTAGTTTTGACAATCTCTGTATTCCAATTACAGAATTGAAATTAAAATTTATAATAAAAAATTGCCTACAAATCTTCAAATGTTACTTTTTTTAAATAAATCTGAAATGCAAAAAAAAATGTAGTTTTATCATATTTGATCGTTTTCTGAGTTGCATCGCAAACAAAATGATAAATGAAGGGATACATTAAAAATAAAAGATCAACGATATAAAGATACCGAGGACGCTAAGATATCTCAACCTTAAATACTGTCTTAACGAACGTAAAACTGAAACTAAAAGCGCAGAATTTTTTCCTTCAACTAACAATTTGAATCCTTATGAAGCATGCCTGTAATCCGTTTGGTTATCCGAGTAGACGGAGAAGAAGGAAAGAGGTACTTATTATTTCTGTGTGTCTCCTTAACAGCATGGTAATAAGAATTCTTAACGAGGCAACGAAAGAAATATGTACAAGTTTTATAGTATTGTTTTTGTAATCCAAACTATAATGTTTAGAAAAAGAAGTAAATATTATCCTTTCAAGAATAATTGCTTCTTTAGAACTTTGAGAAGAATTTTCTTCCATCAAATATTAAATCAATAAATTAATTTAATAAATTTGAGAATAGTTATTTTGTATTTTAATAATGATAGATTACAATCAATATGATTTTTGTATCACAATTTTAAACTTTTTTTAATTAAAAAAAATACAATGATATCACTTGATTAGTTTGTATTTTAATTATCGATGATAAAAAAATATTTTTTCATAAAAAAAATATAATAATGATTTTAAATTTTCTATTCCAAAAAAAAATTCATATAATAATTATTTCAATTAATTGATTAAATATTTCTTTTTTGAACTTTGATTATTTATTTTAATGATTAAAGCTAAAAAGTTAAAATATGATTTTAAGTATAACATAATGAATGACATAAAATTCGTTACGATATTAAAACTTTCATCATAAGAAAATAATTTAACAAATTATAGGTAATTTTCTCTTAAAAAGCATTCCTTAGGTTTTCGAAGATATGAAAGAATTAAACTCTGTGAAACGATCTGATCGTGGTACAAGATACTCCGTGTCCGTTCCAGCACATTTGAGGAACTCTTTATGGGACTTCTTTCTTCCAAACAACGAATAATGCGCGGAACATCCATCATCTTGATGTTTCATTACTTTTTATACATATACGGCCAAGTTTTTTAAATTACAATATATCCGTAACGTTGCAGTACTTAACATTGTTCTTTCAAATTACGGTACTGCATTAACAAGAGAAAAAAACGTACATTAAATGTGTGTTACGTGATTTCAGAAGATATTTCTTCAACATCCTTTAAAGTTTCGCTATATCTTTTAACTTTTAAAGCTTTCATATAAAGACTTCTTAGGACTTTCTTCTCCACAATTGAATATTTTCTTTAGTTTATATTAAATTTTTTTTATATTTTAATTATTGTTTAACAATTGTTTAAATTATTTTAATATAAACATTTTAATTTTTGCACGTTTAAATATTTTTTTGTAATTCTTTTTAAAAATAATTTAAAATCGTGATTTAAATCGTTTTATTGTTTTTAATGAAGAATATATATATTTGAATGGGATTGTTTCATACTGATTTTATATAGCATAATTGAAATAATATATAATTTTTATTTATAATATATATTTGTATAACTGAAATAAAACTATTTTATTACTGATTATTAATTTCAAAAATATTTATTAATATTTCTAAGATTTTTTAATTATTGAAATAATAAACACTACATGAATAATGTGAATCATAATTTATTAATTCAATAAATAATAGTAATCTGATCCTTATCACTAATTAAATAAACGAATCTTTAAACAAATCTTTATATCGATTGTACATTTTATTTTAATATATCATTGTAACAATTTTTTAAGTAAATAATAATCAAGAAAATAAAGAAGTTTTATCAGCATTTATCACACCATTTATCAATAATTATAACGATTAATTTAACGATTAAATTGATTCCCATAATCAATTCAATTACGATGATTATTTTCTTCGATCAAAAATTAACAATTAATTTCATCAATCAATTATAAATCAATCCCTAATTACAATTAATTTCTCTTAATCAAAAATTAATAATCAATCTCGTCGATTACATCAATTTTTCGATAATTAATTTTTTGCAATTTAATTATCAATTTTAAACTATCGATCAAACTAAAAATTCCTTTCATTAGTATCCAATTTTGAAGAATACATCGATTATTCTCATCAAAAATATCGGCTGATTAAGCTAATAAAAATTAACTCTTTACAAAGTAAATTTCCCGATTTCTGTAATACGACAAATTAAAATTGGCGAAACAAGCAGTACAGAATATTAATTAAGGATAATTGATTCGAGAATAACCGAGGCGTGGACAATTGGGTCACACTCGAATGACTCCCGTTAACGGGGGATTACAACGCGACCAGATGACTTTTAACATCTAACCAGCTTAGAAACTTTTCTCATTCCACGAAAACTGCATGCCCAGTTTTTGCGCCGACAGTTTCATTCGCTATGCAACCGACGTATTTCAGTTATCCAACCGGTCTTCGCGCTCCCGGTGCCGATTGGGAGCCTAAGAATTTTCGTCTTTCAGCGTTGCGCGAACTTGCTTCCCCTCGCGCGAATTCACGTAACGAGAAAAGTCACAGAAAGTTGGTTCGTGATTCAGAGAGAGAGTCAGGTTGCGATCGTATCTCTTGGGCAAAAGATAAATCGTTTTCCGCGCTTTTTACGAGTCTCTCTCTTCCCCTTCCTCCTCGTCTTGTCTCGTCTTGTCTCGTCTCCACTCGACTTCACCTGCACTTCATTCCTTAAGCCTCTTTCACATGACGATAGTCGAAACTGGTCGCTCCACGATTATCAGTCTATCGGTTACTCCACGATCGTTATTCTAACTTACTCTATGTGAATGCGAATATAGAAAGATGGCAAATGGAAAAGAATTAATATTGTTAATGATTCACCATTCGATACACATTGGCCGACGAAAGAAAACAAATAAACGTATCGATAGAACATTTCATTGGCATAAATTCATGAGCAGATGAGAATAAAATGTGTCCTGTTTACAAGAATTTTCTATATAAAAGTGTTATTAGTCGTTTTGTGAGCGAACTATACTTTATTTATACGTCTACACCTATTATTATTATTGGCTGATGAAAGTCGAGGATAGACATATCCTCGAGATTGAAATAGAATAACAGCATTGACTTATCCTTTCAATTAAATCAATTATAAACAAACATAATTGAAAGACTACATCAAAGCTGTAAAGTTATCATTCTTTGTCACTGTCCTCAGCTAATAACTATAATGTAAATGGTAGAAGAGATAGAATAAAAAGCTTAAATACTCTGTCTAATCATCTTGAGGCGAATGTAGGCTTTTCATTGTAATGAGAGAAGTTTAGGAATGGGAAGAGTAATAGGTATAGTAGGAATAGTCTGAATGAAGCTATAGGTTTAAGATATGGGATATGAAGCTTACAAGGAAAAAATTCTCAAAGGATTTTTCTTGTAATTATTATTGATACCATTGATTCTATTATCACTTATGCCATTTGAATCATAAGTCTCTTTTCTTCTATTTTCTCTTCAAATTCTTGAAATCTCTTGACCTCTTAACGCTAGTCTTCAATGAGAGCACTCCACCTCTATTATTAAAAGTGATTCAATTTTTCTCGGACGAAAAAAAAAAATTTGATAGAAGAAGGCTATGCGAGAAGCACTAAATTAGACAAAGGCGAGTCACGTGACGATGATGAAACACGTGGTATTGGCAGAAGCCTGGTCACGCTTTTAAGCGTAACATGAGAATTTTAGTGTCATTATGTTTATTTATAATCGTTAAAATTGATATTTTATAATTTTTGATGACGATCAGTTGTATTATATCAATATCTACTTTTCTATGGATTCTTTGAATCCATAGAAATCCATAGGATATAAAAATAAATTATAAAACACTCTCATTGAAATTGCAATGATCGAACAATAGGTTTATATTGCTATCATTTATAGGATGCATCATACAAGTTTCATTCAGTAATTTTTATCGTGTGAAAGAGTTTTTCTATCATTTGTTGCCGTCGTTTTGTTAAGATGAAACGTGACAATTCGATTTGAAGTTTTTATCTGAACTTCGTACTTCGATTTGAAAAAAAATAAAAATAGAAATGCATGAAAATATAAACAACGAAAACAGATTTTCTTTCTTTCTCGCTTTTTGGATGAATTTATTTAAGGAATTATTTTATTTAAAAAAAGATAAAATTATTCGTTTCAATATTTTAAATAAATCGAATGTTATAAATGAATAATTATTCCTTGATTTCTGCTTCAAAATCATAAACATCTTCTGATATTAATAAAACTTTGATATTTGATGAAGATTATATTTAAACTTGACATATTTTATTTTAGTATACTATTTAGTATACTATTTCTAGGTATGCTTTAGACTTTTCTTATCGTATAATATTCAAGGTGTGCAATATTTACACATTATTATACAATATTATTATACGTTTTATATGAAATTTTTTAAAGTTATTTCTTTATTTATAGCTGTAGTAAAATTTTATACGTTAAAAAATAAAAGAGGTTCCTTATTTCCATCCTCTTTTCTGTATATAATATTTGAAAAAAGCTATTTTTATTAGGTCGTTTCGCATAAAATTGCCGATTCCTGAACGAAACGTGGAATAAAATTGGACACCAGCAGAATATTTGGAATATGACTGGATATCTTTTCGTTGCATATCCGCGTATCGTATTATTATTGGGTATTAATGTGAATACATAAATGTTGCATATTAAAATATCGTAGAATATATACACAATGATAATTTGCAATGTACAATGATAATTACGCAATTCTAAAATTTTTCAAACGTTTGAGGTTCGTTTGGATTTCTTCATCTTCTTAAAATAATCTAAAATTTTTCAAAATTTAATTTAGAGATGTGAAAGTAGAGAGTTTAATCTTTAAATTGAGCCTATAAAAATTATTGTATAATTATTTTTCATAAAATTACAACAATTCAAAGATTGACAACATTATGATATGTACATTGTGATAACTATATTAATATTTTAATATTATAATATTTGACATCAAAAGCTATTGTAAATAATAATTAAATAATTAATAATTATACCTACATAATAACTCATAATTAATAATAACAATAAGCTCAAAATATAAAATAATCCATCTTCGAAGAAAAATCTTCAAAGTGTTTTAAAAATTCCTTTATCTAAAAGTCTCCTTCTTTGAATAATGGAGATTCTATTCTACTTAATAACATTTTTAAACAAAATTTCTTTCCTCTTCAATTCTAATCAAAAGATCATCGTCATTCACATTTTCATTCTTCTCGAAAAATGCACATGTTAAAGTTTGCCATAAACAAGTGTGTAAATTATCGCTAGATATGTCCGCCTTGTGTAAATCTTCCCTCGTGTACACGCCAAAACATTTATCTGTCGGTGGCACGAAAAACCTTTAATCTGATAGATTAAAGTTTCTTCGGTAGCGAAGGAAGCGCGAAGTCACGCGGAAAGCAAGCCGCGAGTGAACGAAGCGACGGAGGAGAGAGGAATTAGGGGGGAGGATGAGAGGGGGATCGTATGGCGACGTTGCAAAAATATCACTGGCGACTCTCAGCCACACTCTCCTTCCTCGATACTATCGATTTCACCCCTGCACGCTCGTACGTTTTACATATCCCCGCGTGAACGTCGTGTTTTTCTCCCCCTTGAGAGAATTATTTCTTTTGCTTCGAGTGGTAACGCCATCGGTTTAAAATCATGGCGCAAAAAAGTTGACTCGAGAAATTCGAAATTTACATCCATGTCCTTCGGAGTTTTCTCCTCGATCTTTCTCGTTCTATTCTGTTCTAGATTTTTTCTTTTTTTCTTTTCTTTTCTTATCTTTTCTTTTCTTTTCTTTTCTTTTTTTTTTTTTTTGTTTGTATTTTCTAACCATCGATAGAATCGCACGATTATTTCGTGTTTTTTAACGAATCAAACAATTTTATCGATATTACGCTCGTTTTTATGTGCATCTCGTATCTGTCGGCAATACAGGTAACTTCGATCTTTTTTCTCTCGGTTTATTTGTATTTTAATTGATAAAATTATACGTTTGGAGAGGGATTACAACGAGTTGCGAGCCATTAACGAGTTGCAAATGGAATTAAATAATTTAATCCATAACGTTATAAACGGATTAATAAAAGTTCCTCGATGATGTAGTGTAATTTGCTATAATCATCATTGGGAACATCTTATTTTGTATATTATGTTAATGTATATGAAATATTAATTAGATGGGATTGATAGAAAGATTTATATTATATTGCAATATAAATATATATTTTTAAGATGTGAACAATTTTTAAAATAAACTATTAAATATCTCAATTTATTCAATTTATAGATATATAATTCTTTTGTTATAGAATACAAAACAAAATTTTTTTTTATTTTGTTTAATTTTTTTAAATTATTTGGAAATATATACATGCAAAGTTTCAGAATAAGACATTGGAATTGAAAAAGATATAAGTCAGGTGAAGTATAAACACATAATTTATTACATGCTTATATATAGATAGATAGAAACGTTATCAATGTGTATGAAGTACAAAAAAAAAAATTTTAGTTAGTATAATTAATATTATCTAAAATACTATAAGTTCTCATTATTTAATTTATTTATCTCATTTTAAAATTTTATGCATATCATTTTTTCATTAAATATCATAATTCATGAAAACAAAACAAAAAGAAAAAATTAAATTTTAAAGGATTTTGAAGGAAAAATTATCCTATTTACCACCTGTCTTATGCAGAAGCGTAAAGAGTAAGGATAGCAACAAGTTTCTCTTTTAATGCGCAATATATTTTCTTGAATCATTTTACAAATAATTTTACAACATTTACCCTCATTTTGAATAGAATTTTTATATTTATATTTGATTCATTTTTTATATTTCAAAGTTTTTCAATTGGATTTCAATTTTATGATTGTAACAACTATTTTATACTTTGAAATTTATGAATTGTATTTACATTCAAGATATTTATTTGCTATGCTTAGAATCATTATTTTATTTATACTATATTTTTTTCAATTATATTTTGTATATTTCTGTATATTTTTTTAAAATGAAAATATATGTCACTAGTACGAAATAATACAACAATAAGAAAAATTGCAACTTTTAGTTAGTTGCTATTAATTTTAAAAATAATTTATTTAATTCATTCAATATAAATATATTATTAAAAATACTAAAAAAAGTATTATAATTATAAAAATATGTCTATTTTTTTATTTAATAATTTACAAAATTTTCATTTATAAAATTATAAATATTTATTATATTATTAATAATTTAATGATATTCATTTATATATAATTATAAAATAATTAAATATTCTTAAATTTAGTTTCGTTTTAAATTACATTAATAATTATAATTTAAATCGATTTTTATGCAATTTTTTTTATCTCTGAAAAATAACATTCGCCATTATGTCATTAGTCTTCTAGACCGGTGATATATTCTATCCTGAATCATTTTAATCTTTCACTATGTAAAATCATGTAAAACAGATAAATCGCGTTTCCTTTTTTTTTTTTATTCCATAGTCTACAGTGTTTCCCAACCGGTGTATCACGACAATGTATTGCGATATAGTATCAAATATAGTATCAAATATATCTGTATTACAAAAATTTTGATAAAATTCTAATTTACAAAATATAAAAATTGAATATTAATAATACATGTGATACATATTTATAAATAATATTGTGAAATACGATTCACAAATTTATCAATGCAACAATTAATTACGAAAATAAAAAATAATATTAATTGCAGAATATTATTTGAATCATATATTAGCTAGAAAAAAATATTAATTTCTTAATATTAACATTATAAATAAAAGAAAAATATTATAAGGAAAAAAATAAAAAATTTGCTCTCTAATTGTAATTATCTTCTACTTTTATTATTCTCATTATTTTCTTGTAACGATTATATTATACTTATATGATAAATATATAATAAATAGAACGATGACTACTGGAAAATTCGATATTAGATGTTTATATATATGTGTGTTTCTTTTTCTTCTTCATTAACTCTAAAATTATCGTTTCATTTGTAAATAATTTTAAAAAATTAAATCCAAGGAACAATAACATGTGTAGAAAAAATTTATTCAGAATAATAATCTTGACAATATATTTTAAAGTCATTGAAATCGATGGTATCATTTTTGTTCCAAAAATGTTATCCCACCAATAAAATTATATTGACTGTCGAACTATTAAACATAAATATTCAAATTTATCGTATCTTCAATACTAATCGAATATCCAACAGAGAGAAACAACATTCTTTCCAAACGGTTAAAATGTTGTCTCTGAAAAATTGAGAAACACTGACTTAAAATCACCGATAACATTTAGGCGCATCCTCAACGGGATACGGCTAATCGAGAGGACGAAATCGGTAGGAATAACGTTTAAAACGTTCGAAGGAGATATGCGCCATCGAGATGGAAATCCGAAACATTTTTGCGTGGCCATCTCGAATCCCTTTTTAACGAGATGCAAAGCTGCGAGACGCTTTAAACATTCTCCTCGAAAATAACAATAATTCGAGATCCACATCTGGTCATTTTGCATACTCGAATAATCGAATACCGGTTTTTGCTCGCCTCCTCCCATCCGCTACGAGGGGGCGCACCGGTTGGCAACTTACCAGAAATTTATTTGCTTGCCGGCCATCTTCCAGTCCAAAGTACATCGATTCCACTTTCGACGAGAAACCTTGGAGATTTACGTTGGCCAATTCGTAGCCGCTTTTGATGTTCCCCATTATTGATCGACGTTTCGAGTTTCGCGCATCGGGGACGGAGGAGGGGGGGGGGGGTAGTGTGGAGAAGCGTAATTGGTGATTTCATAACTTTCGTATATAGCCGGTCGAACGGGGTAATGCGATTACGCGCCTTAACGCGAGCGTTAGAAGTTCGAGTCCAGGTACGTTTATCCAGATAAAATGCAAATTTTCTGTGTGCAGATATGTGCGTATTTCGAAATTAATTATTCGTGACAAGGGAAACGGGCAGGGATGGCATCACCTTTTCCAAGGGTAATGTTACTCGCTCGTTATGAACCAACGTTATCGGATCAAAGTCAAGATTGGAGGATCGTTCTTCCAACGAAGTTGTCCAAAAATAGAGAATCGTAGTTGCGGAATTATCGATAGTTGTAGGATGGTGAATCTTCATGGTGAAAATGAGAATCGTGAATGCGAGATTATCGATAATTGTCGGATGATGAATCTTTATATGAAAAATATTGGAGAGAGAGTTTGTATGAGTTATAAATGTAAGATGATATATTATAATAAAAGTTTTAGATTGGAGTTATAGTTTAAAAGAATTGTTTAAAAATGGGGAATCGTGATTGAATAATTATCGATAATTATAGAATGATGAATTGTTAAAAAAATGAAAGATCGTGAATTGTCGATAATTGTGAGATGAATCTTTTCAATGAAATTAGATTGAAAAGAGAATTGCAGTTAATCATGGAAAATTTCATATGTCAATTCAATCAAAATTAACAATAATTTTGTTTCATATAAAATATTGTGTAATATTTGATTTCAAATATTTAAGTATGAACAATAATAATATTTATAAGAAATATATTTATCTTTGATCGATTCAAAAAAAATCGAAGTCAAAATAAACGCAAAAATTACTACAAAATATCGATTATAATTTATTTATAAAGTTACAAGTAATTTAAATTTAGATTAAGAAATATGGAAATATATTTCGTTATAATTACTTATAATGAATATATCTCAATTGACATTTATAAAAATTTAACGAAAATTTTTTGTCAATATTTTGAAAACTAAAATTAAGATTTTAATAATTACGATAAAATTTACATTACTGTGAATAAGATCTCTATTTTATCCATAGGAGAAAAAAAAGTCATTTCGGCACGCTCGGAAGATTGTACTTTCATTAGCAGTTAAATATTTTCTCCAACAAAAAAATCTCATTTTCTTACTTCAAGATTTACTTAAGACCTCTGATAGCATTTTTTTTATCTTTTGATTTTTTATTAATTCAAGAAAAATTATCTTTAATATTCCATTTTATTTTATTTTCCTTAAATTTTGCATATATAATATTATTTTGTATCATAATTTATTTGAATTATCGATTTATAATATATTAAAATATATAATATTATTCCAATTACAATTATTGTGTAATTATTTAAACTTTCTCTAAATTTTTTTTAATGGAATATCATCTTTCAAGAAGATCTTTCAAGCGAAATTATATTTAAAAATTGACGAAATAATTAAAATTTCAAGAAATTGATTTCCTCAGAAAGATTTTCTGTCGACGAAAAAATACTCTATAATCCATTATTCATTACATAGACATCAATTTTAATTTTATTATCATATTTATATTTATGTTCTATATATAATTGTATAATTTTTCAAAATTACAAATTTTAAATAAATATTTAATTCTCTCTATAACTAATACACGAAAAAAAACCTAACCTATTCATCATATTGTATCCAATTAGACAAAAATTAATATTAATTACTGTAAAAGCTCTTTTTATTAATTATAAAAAACAAATAACCTCATATTTTGATTTTCGATCATTTTAATAAAGAGCGAGTTTTTTATCTGATCCTGATCGACAATACATACAGACAAAAGTATTAGAATCCTCATCATCGATATGCTCATGCCACGTGCATTGACATTTGTAAATGTTCGACGGTAATTACGCACTTGCACGAATTTATACGAATTCTAATTAAAATTTCATTTCAACGTAGCGAAGTGTAATAACCGCGGATCCGTATCGCCGTGGCATTTTTTAAGCTGATGGCGGCTGGTGGCGCAGCTGCCGGCGAAAACTAATTAAGCTCTCGTTTAACTACAAACACGAGTCGCGCTTTAAGCGATCGCTACCACATCCCATCCCTTTTGCCCGGTAATTTCTCAAATTATCGAACGATGTGCCCAGATTCTTGGCAGATTCGGTTTAATAAACCGTTCCTTCAACAATATTTCTTGTACACGATTGAATGTAAAATAAGTGTTGTAAAATATTATTTTTTATGCGTGAATTTTAATCAATCTTTAAAATTCAAGCTATTCAGATTAATCAATTTTACATTCGATAAAAAGTTAGAAACGATTTTATTTTTACTTCGTCGTCAAATGTGAAAAGAATACGTAGACTTTTATTTAGAAAAAAATATTCTAAAATGTATGTATTCGTATTGCATATAATTTCTTGGCATTAATCAAGTATTTTATGTACGAGAATTATCATATATGATAATGAAGCAACATTTACACTGTAGGGAGGCTTTCTTAGAATAGTCTTAATGGTAACGAGTCTGAAATTATAATTTCCAGTTCAGCTTCAGTTACCAATATTGATATCCTTTTATTGTGTTTAATAGACGTGAAAATATTTTAAAATTGATTTTCATTTGAATTATAATTCATAGTGAACAAAATTAATCAGGAACATAATAGACCATTTTTCTTTGTTCCCTTTGTTTAAAGTTATAGTTAAATGCATAAGAAATTATTCTATATATGAAAATAGAAAAAATATATAAATAAATTATTTAAGTTCGAAAATTAATTTTCGAAAAAAATCAAATTTGAAAATTTTTTTCACATATGGAACAATATTCTATTCATACTCAATCCTATCAAATATTTCACTTGTACTCGAAAAACGTTCAAATTTGATTCATTCGAAAACGAAGCCTCAAACGAAAAAATTTTATTCTTTTTTTTTTTTTTTCGACTCATCGTTCCATGCCGAATCACCCCCTCGGTCAGTTATCCACGGTTCACAGCACACTCCGTGCATTTTACCGGATAAAATCGAAAATTTGGACACGGAACTGAATTAAACCGTCAAAAGTAATTCCACAGTGGAACCTTGCTTAAAGTGTCAAAACACAAACAATCGCTTTTCAATGGAGCGGCTGCCTCTTAATAAGATTAACGTTTCCACATTAGCAGTAACAGTGCAGGGGTGGAAAAGTGTATAAGAGGGGTTCCTGGATGCTTTTGTCGAAGCTTTTTGACAGCGATAAATAATCGGATCAGGGATTTTCTGAGTCATTCCGACCGCTCGCATCACGAGGGCAATCACAAGGTTATGGCCTGCGTATTTCCTCCATTTTTATTTTTTTATTTTTTTTTCCCCCATCGAACAGGAAAATATAACGGGGAATCGTTGCATATATTTGCCTCACGTGTCAAGACATTTCTATAACTTTTGACAGCCGACCGAAATGTTTTCCATCGTGTTTGTTCGAAACGGTTGTTTGCTTTGCTTTTTAAATTGCAATGTAAATGCGCGCAAAGCTATGTTTCAGCATACTTTGAATTTCACGGTGGCGAAATGATTTTCGCAAGCACTGGACATGGCTAAATTTATTTATATATTTATTTATTTGCCTTTTACTAATGTCTTTAAATATATTATAAGTTTCGATTCAATCTGTATATTTTCTGTACTTTTTCATATGTTTCATTTTCGTGAAAGTGAGGATTTTTTTTTAATTATGATAGTTTAATAGAATTGAATTGATGGAAAATAACGATTCTTTGAGTAAAGAAGAAAATCAGTTTACTATATAACGAGTCACAAAATAATAATTGGAATATATGTAAAAAAAAAAAAAAGAAAATGTCAGTTAAAGATTTACAAAAATATATTTTTGATAATTTTTTTTTTATAATAATATTGTTTTCTAAGTTAAACAATATAAAAGAATAATAATATTTATAAATAAAAATGATTCGCAAATTATTGTGTTTTTTTTATATTTACATATATATTTACATAGGATTGAACGTTATTGAAACACGTAATATTTTATTCAAATATTTGTTCAAATTTTTTTATTACTTTCTATTTATTAAATTGCTTTATTTTAAAAGGTATTATTTACTAATAATATATTTTAAAGATCAATTATTCTTAAAATTTTATTTTATTCGATAGTTGTATATTTCTTATTTAATATTGTTATGAAAATAAAGATATTTTATCGAAGGTGAATAATTTTTCTACATGGAATTTTTATTCAAAGTTATTTTTAGGAAAAATTTCCTAAAGATTTCTAGGGGACTCTAGATTTCTTTTTCATTCTTATTCTTCTATACTAAAATAATAAATATTTTTCATTATTGTTATTTATTATTTAATTTTGTTTAATTTTGTTATGTAATTTTATTTAATTTTGATAAATATTATAGATTTATTATTATGTTAAATATAGTTAAGTATAATATTAAATATTTATATTATTTTTTATTAATATCTTACTATGATTATTATTAAATTTATTGATCTTATTCTGACGAATATTTATTTTAAATACTTATTTTAGAAAGAAATTTCAATTAGGTCTGATTTAATTTGATTTTTAACTATAGACAAAAGTAGAATATATTTTGTCAATATAATATCATTCTCATAAAATGAATTTATTATATATAAACAATAACATATTAACCATTTGAAATTGTTTATTTTACTGAATCATAGCGGATTATGCTTTCCTACTAATATATATTATTAATGAAACATATTTGTATTATTATTGTTTCGTATTATTATTTTGTTTTATTATTTTGTATCAAAATGTAAATTAGTTACATTTTAAAAAGTTAAAGATAAAAATTAAAAAACATTTTTCAACAATAATAAATATTAGTTTATGAAATGAAAAGACAAAAATGAAATGTTTCAAACTGAAATTACACTCCAATAATTCAAGATGAAATAACATTTTTATTTAACTTTATTTTTTTGCAATTTTTTTATACAAACTTTTTCACTGTTAAATATACCATATTTATAATTTTAATTATATTATAAAAAAATTTATGTAACTTGATCTATCCAATCTTTAATAATAATAATCTTTAATTTTAATTTTTAAACGCGTTATTTATTTTAATAAATTAATTTATCGATATTTCATTTTTAATTAATAATTACATTTTATAGCATTATAAATTAAATTTATGCAAATGCCGAAATAATTGTAAACGACAGAATTTCTTATTCTACAACTGATATGTTTGTATGTGGTAATAATGTTATCTTGTATGCCATCTTTTTGGTTATAATCCTGTGAGCAAACTCTGGCGGGTATAAGGGCTTGAGAAGAAATATTAACGAAATAAACTGAATTAAGTATTGTAAACATGACACTATTTGTCGCCACAATCTGATTATACGAAATTAAGCATCACGGTTCTCATTCGAATGCCGTGCCACATTATTGTGAAATACTTTTCTTGATCTTTATTCTTTGTTCAATCTTTATGCTATCTTTATTCATACACGAAGATAATAATATTTCTATTAATTTGATTTATTTTAATCTATTAACGAAAAACGTTATGTATTTTATCAATCTATATACATTTTATTATATATAAATATAATTTATATAAAAACTAATTTTTAATTGTTAATCTTGATTAAATTATTTAATATCATTTATTATTATTAAATATTAAATGAAATTTCGAATTGAATTAAAGATTAATTTAAGATTAATTTCATATACTTAAAAAAAATATCAATGGTTTAATACAATCTTTTAAAATATTTTCTGAATTTTGTCTATGTTTCGCTTTCAAAAATGATACAGTGATTTATAATACAGTATATAAATAATTATATTTTCGAACGATATTGCAAATACAATCTTGAAATTTTATCATGGACTTATGGAATAGACTAATATACTTAGATGAAAAAAAGATTTACGGATAAAAAGAAAGAAATATTTAGAAATTCATAACGATATTAAAAAAGAAAAGAAAAGAAAAAAATAAACGAATTTTTGACCTATTAATAGATCAATAAGCTTATATGCAAAGTCAATAAATGTTCTTGTGACTTATGGAAGGGAGTGTACACTGTACAACGTGTCGATTAATCGAGACGATTGTACGTCGCATTTCGGTTTTATCGTGCTCGAGATACATTCGCACTGTGGTGGACCGCGGTCGATATTTGTAAGGGATTGCTCTGTATTTCATGGACAATGGTCATGTGGCAGGGGTGAATTAGACGGTCACGTCGTTATCGGTGCGTTTCTCCAGCACTTTGTGCGTTCAGTACGTGTATCAGAATTGTACCGGGATTAGAAGACTTTGAAAGAGATATTACAATACAAACCAGAGACACACTATTCGGATAATCTACTAAAAAATTTTTGGTAGAGAAATGAATGTAGCAGGGAATAATGAAAAAAGAGAAAAATATGTTGATCATATACAGATGGACGTATATCGATTGGATTCTTTTTATAAAAATAAAATATAAATATCAGATTTATTTTTTTATTTAATGGTAATTATATTATCGATTTTTATACAAAATTAAATTTTTATGAACATTATTAAAGAATTGAAGTTTAAATGAAAATCATAACGAGATCAGTATAAATATTTTCTTTAGAATGACGTAAATGAGTTATACATAAAATTTCTTTTTTTAAAATGAATTAATAACAAATGAACTAAAAATTTATCAATAATTTATATATAAATATTTAAATATATATAAATAATATAATTTAATATATGGCATCGTCGACAAATATGTTGATAAATTAGTTTACTTTTCGAACGTTTTATATTAGATGACAAAATAAAAATCTATAACTTTCAGAATATTCGCTAAATAAAAAAGAAATTCGAATAGATACGAATTGAAAACTATATTTTAAAATTATAAATAAATTCTATTAAAATGAATGGTTTATTTAAAATAGACTTAGACTTCAAAAAATATCATACTGGATTAAGCATATGTGATATGAAATTCGAAAAATTTTTTATAACAAGAAACAAAGAAATGAAATGAAAGAAAAAAAGAAATGAAATTTCCTAAAATAAGTCATTCGCTTTAACTGAGACAAAAAATCGTTTATAACTTCGAAAATATTTTTTCGAGCCATGTTCGTTAAGTCTCATTTGACGTGAAATATAATAATTTTGTTTATCACTTTGTTTATCATTATGTTTTTATTTCTCTGTCAGCAATTTAAATCCATCAAAAATTTTTTTCTGGATTTTAAAACTTTATAAAAACTTTGTATTACATTACAATATTTCGAAAATATCAGTATAGTTTATAAACCATACATTTTTTTTTCTTTTTTAAATACACCGATTCTTGAAAAACTTTGAAAAAATAACGTGTTCTTTGATCCTTATGCTAATATACAAATATCTAAATATTTTATTTAACATAGAATTATAAAGTCGTTATCTTTAGTTTAAATGGTTTTCAATGATTTTTTTACTATATAACTATAAATTTATATACCAAATTGGAATTTCATTATTAGAAAATTAAAAATTCAATGTAATAAAAAGAATTTCTATTACGCAAATTAATAACAAGATTTTTTAAATAAAAGAATTTTCAAATAATGAAATACAATGAGGAAAGCTTATTTAAAGTACACTTTAAGAAAAGCTTATTTAAAGTAAAATTGGGATAACAGTTTAAAAAACAATTTTTATTATAAAAATAAGAAATCCTATATTTTTTTTAGCCATCGAAGTGTACATTTTTTTAATATACAAAGAAATTATACACATTGTAAATAATTTTTAATTTCATTCTTTTATTTTTTATGCAGATAAATTATAAATTTCATAATATTATATATTTTTACAATTCTCTCATACCACTCTTATTATTTCTTAATTTTTTAAAATATTTTGGATTTCACTTGAATAATTAACAAATATACATTTTGATATCAATATTGATATCAATCATAATGTTATATATATATTATTAATTTAAATTAACGATATTAATTTAAATTAAATTCTATTTTTATTATTTTATTATTATTATAGTAAGGAAATATGTCTGTTTATCTTGTTGAATATAGATAACATTTGAATAATAGAATGTTCGATTAGTAGAATATTCTTCGGATATTAGACCATTTGGATAATGGGTGTTCAATAATGGGTCTACTGTAATCACGAAAATTCTGGCTAGTTTCTGACAGAGATTAACTGACAGTTGAAATTCAAAAAAGAAGAATTCAAGAAAAAGCTATTTATTTTGTAAAAATCTACATTTTGATCGCTGTTATTTTTGCATAGATCAAAGAAAAAATATTAAATAATTCACTTTTTTGGATATCAATCGCTATTATATAAACAAAATTCTATATATATAATAATATATAATAATAATATTCTTTTGCAACATACGTTAATAAGAAAAAAATAATTCAAAATTCTCTATAACATATTTCAAAATCATCGAAATTGGACTTTGCTAAATTCAACAAATGTTAAAACTATAATGTTAAATCCAAATTTATCTGACAAACGAATTGCTAAAATCAAAAATCAAAAAAAAATAACCGAATCACAAATATGATTAAATCAGACACGTGCATAAAGAGAGGGGTAACGAGAAAATACGTGCAAAAAGAAATAATATAATCGTAGAAACTACGGGTTCTAGATTCCTAGAGAAGAAGAATCGAATGCCGAAACAGGGGGACGAAGTTGTATGGGATGTCGCCGAATCGTGCTACGTGTTTTAATTTGACGTCACTCAGCACGTCAGCACCATCTGGTATTGCGAGGCTTCTCGTCACCTCTCGTCTCGTCTAGGCCGCGCCAGTCACCAGGATTTAATATCAAACCATCCCTGATCTGATCCTCTCGCTCGCCACCCCACCATCGCCACCCCTTTTCTCAGTTCCTCCCTGTTTCTGTCTCCGCAATGGCAGACAGCCGTTGGATTTTCTGCCATTGCACTGATGTACTATCTACCCCTTAGCTAAGCCGGATATGCATAATCAAACTGACAGAAAAGGAAAAGTGACGTTTATGAAAACTCAACGATTCCTCGAAGAAATTTTATCGATATAGTTAATTAAATAAAACTATGTATATCAATGTATCTTTGTGTTTAAAATTATTTAAAGATGGATTTTCTATTATTGCATTTCTTAGTTTCTAGTTATTATCTATCCCTTAGATATGCATAATCAAATTAAAAAAAGAGAAAATGATGTTCACGAAAATCTAATGATGACAATTTCTCTTTTGAACTTTGTTCGAAGGTATTTCATGTATACGTGAAATGTAAGTAATTTGAATAAACGAAAAAAATAAATAAATAAATAAAAATTAAAAAAAGAATTTATACATGAGAATTTGAATCACGAATTTTAATGTAGTATCGATGAAATAAGTTATTCGAGTAATATTGAATATCTGATTCTATAATGGTATGTTTTCATAAATATGTAACGAGATCTATCAGCATTCTGAATTTCATTTAAATCGAGAGACTCTTATTAAACTTGTACCCTTGTTGCTAATCGTATTTTATATAAAAACTTATTTTTACTTATTTTTAAATTTTAAGTTATTCTTTTAGAAAATGTCTTCTTAATAAAAATGATATGATAATAATAATAAATGTGAATTATAAATAATTTCTTTCGCTTCTTCATCTATATTGCAATATATAGATATGGAGATATTGATATTATCTTCAAAATGTTCCTTTTAACATTATTCGTGCATTCAACATATTTTATTCTTAATATTTCTAATAGAAAAGAATATTCACTCTGGTGAATTGATATAGAACAAAATTTTATTTTGATGTATGATATGTCGAATTAATGAATTTCAGATATTTCAATAATCAATTGTAATTAATTCTTGAAATATAATAGGATATATATAGATATAAGATATATAATGGATAAAACTGTATATAATGATAAAACTTTTCATGGATGATGGTATTGATTTACCAATAAATATTTTTAAAATATCAAAATATAATGTAAAATATAACAAGATATTGTATATATTCAATCATCCTTTATTATTGTTAAATTGATTTTTACAAATCACTTTGTTTCAATTATTGCTGAATTAAAAAATTTATTATTCTTTGATAAAACTGACTTTTAAGACACTCTCTATATACTATTGTATTTACTGTAACATTTACATATTAATTTATTAAATCATTAACTAAATATAAATTTCGTATTTTTTTTTTTTAATAGTACTTTCATATGATAAATTAAATTAAATTTAATATTGACGATTTAAAAAAATTATTGAAGAAATATTGCGCAAATATTTTCTGTATTATATAACCGAATAATCTCTTCAACAATGTATATTGAAGAACAAAAAGAAAGACGTGTTACATCGAAAATATGCACAAATTGAATAAATACCATTCATTTACGAAATATTTCAAAAATCGATAATTGTTTATCATAATTGTTAAGAAAAATTTTCATTGCTCGAACGAATAATAATAATTGAACTCGAATTTTGTCAATCTTCGAAAATCCATCTATATTCGCAATCATCTATATTTCCAAAAATATTTTCTATTTATATACGAAATAATTATTTCCTTTCTTCATTTCTATTTCAAATATAAAAAAATGTCCGATACCTGAATGCCTTTAATATACAGAAACTTCGTCGAGATATGCATAGCTCCAGCCAAGACGAGAGATATAAGAAAATGCTTGCTCGAGTTTTTAATATAACAGAGTGCAAGTTATTCACCTACCAGAATACTCCCGTCTGAAGAAAGCTTTCTCCTTTCAAAAAAACGTTCCTCGATGAAGGAGAAAAGGAAAAAATAAAAAAAAAAAAAAAAAAAAGAAAGAGGAAAAAATCAACGCTTTCTCCATTCTCTCCAATTTTTCAGGCTTTGGACATCGATTGTTCAGAAGCGAGTCTTTAAAAATCAGTCGATCGAGGCACTCGTTTCGACATCAGTCACGGAAACCAATCATTCGAGAATAGTCGACAACAGACCTGTATTCGGGACATAAGTCTTTCGAGAGAGCAATCGCATGAAACAGCCCCTGGTATTCGGGCCAACCACGCTTATTGTCATTCGTACGGAACAAAATACAAACAATGGAACAATCATTTCCACTTGCTGTTCAGTTACCAGACCAGCTTGCCCAATATTAATTTGACGAACAATCTTTGTGATGAGGGAGTTGCGTTTAATCGGTTCGAGTAAATCGATTTTTAAAAGTAGAAGGAAGAAACTGAATCCGCGATCGATACTATTTTGGTGATTGATCAGATTGACATAACTCGTAAATATAGTATTTGTGAAAGAAATGTTGGCGAGAGGAACAGTTATTCGCACTTTGTACATAAGATATTAAAGAAAAAAGGTGAACGAGATGTTCAGAAATTTAATGATTTGTAATATTAGTTAAGAGGAGTAAAAAATTTAAAATGTCATTCGTCTTGATAATTCTTTTAATTTGCATCAAGAGAAATGAATGTTGTGAAAGTTTTATTTGACTCTTGGTTCTTGTTTATCAAAAAGTTATTAATAAAAATGTTTTTTGAAATAGTTTTAATCGGATTTATTATTATAATTAAATACAAAATATTATTTAATTGTTTATTACTTTAGATACTTTTTTATTTAATTTTTGATTATATTAGATTTGGATTAATTTTTAACAAACAAGTAAGTAAATTTTCATAATATTATTTAATATGATGAATTTAATAACAAATTAAAAAATTTATATATAGAGATCCTTTATTTTTCTTTTTGATCAACATTTTGATAAGAATTTTTAAATTGCTCTCTAAACAGTCAATAGCAACAATAATTATCTTATTAAAAAGAAAAAATTCTTATTTTTATTTACTTTTTCTCTATAGATATTGTCGTTTAAGAATCTCGCAATATTCTTTGTTTTTTTTTTTTTAATTCAATTTAAAATTTTAAAAATTTCGTTCTTCTTCTACCTTAACAAAAAAATATATTTGAAATATATTGAACCGTTGGAAACACTTTATTTAGAATTATCGTTCAATTTTGACGATTCGGTTATGAAAATCTCAAATCTCTGAGGCGCAAGGCTGAAAGTATTTTGTTTGGAACGAAACGCAATCTCAAAGAGTCTCGCGCGAAAGGAATCTGCGGTAGTTCATATTCGTTCGAATATAGTCGTCGAAACGAGAAAGAATATTGACGGTATTTGGCTCAGAATAGACGATTTATCGAAGTCACGTGCTAAAATCATTCTTTCACCGAGAAAGAACCTGGACGTCGAATGCATTCCAACTAAACGTGGTATGTAAGGAAGTTTGTATTTTAGAATCGTTGAATGTGACCGCGATGCATAATGGGTTCCGAGCTTGTGGAAACGAAGATTTATCCTCGAGTAAGGAATGCCATTCGAGATGCGATTGAATTTGCACGCATTCAAATTCAATCGTAACAAAATGTCATTTTTGTGTCAAAGGATACATGCGTCATTTGGAATAATATTTTAACGATATATCTCAAAGTTCTATCTCTGAAAATAATATATTTGAAAATATATTTATACTTTATGTTAAATAATTATACTTTATGTTAAATAATGTTAAATAATGTATAATAATTCTATTATAACAAATCTGTAAAAAATAAAAATGTATCGCATGATAAATATTTGTGACTTTTTTTACATGTCATGTAATTCTCACGATTCTACCCAATACTGTTTGAAACAATTTTTCCAAACAAACCATTCCACCATTAAAACTCATAAATTCATATTGAAAATATTGCCTTTAATATTGTTCCAAACTATATGCAATAAAAAAAAATATATATAAATTATGCAAACTAACCAAAATAAACTCGATAACACAAAATTATTTACTTTTTATATGCTTCGCCATCTTCCATGAGACAATAATCGCCCTTGTTATTATCCGTGTACATTCGTCCCGAATTTATACGATACTAGCTTCGTAGGCGTTAAACCATTGGTGTACGCGAATGGGTATTCGAATATTTTTCCAGCGGTTGCGCCGAAAAAAACCGCGATACGCGCGCCCTCTTATGCAACAACGAACCGTGAAACGTGGGTGGCAAACGGGCCGACCGTAACGAATGAAGTGCGCCGCTGTAAAAATGTGGTTTTATAGATGCAGCTCCACATAATGTTCAAGTAACCGGGAGGATGGACCTTCCGTGAGAAAGACGGTGAACCGAGTTAAAAGAGGAAGATGTACTGGTTAAAAAAAAAAAAAGAAAAGAGGGGAAAAGAAAAAAAAGAAAAAAGGAAAAAGAGAAAGAAATTGGTGTGTGGGTGCGGCTGTAAAAAGGAACATCGTGCACGCGCCTGCACGTCGTAATATCTGCCTCTTAAGCGTCCATACACACTCGTGTCGAGTTCGTTTCTTCTCTGGTACCAACATCTCCCCTTTCCCTTCCTTGTCTTTCTTCTCGTTTCTTTCTTACGGTTCTCTCTCTCTCTCTTTCTCTCTCTTTTTCCCACCGTCTTGACTCTGTAAACCGACCATAAACCCTCGACGACAGCTTGGAATTTCTTGGCGTCACGACTTCACCAAACCGTATCGATCACCATCCACCGCGGCAATACAACCGACATGCATCCTTCGATGCAACTTTGGACGATCGTGCAAGCGTTCAATATATCTGCTTTGCATTCCTTTTGGACGTTGAATGGTTTCATATCGATTGACGTGGATTTTTTATAGAGGAATACGGATTGTTCGAAATGCGTTTGAGTTTTTTTTTTTTTTTTTTTGATTTATTGATGAGATAGAAAATCGGTTATTCGAATTTTGGAAAAATTGCAGAAATTGTTCAATGTGATGAGCAGATTTTTGAGATTATGATAAACATTATCTGATTGCAAAATGAATAAGATATATATATTTATACATATGTACATAGCAGATTTTTAAATCTCTTTGAAACAAAATTTAATTAACAATTTTTCTTTCTAAAAAAAATTTATGTAAAAATAGTTTGGTAATTTGAATTTGATTTAGAAAATAATTGTGTATATATATTTATATAATTAATAAATAAATATATTTTCTAAGCAACTCTTTAACAGGTTGTTAAGGAGTCATACATCGAGATCGAAAAGATAAAAACTAAATAGTAAAGTATTTCTTATTATCACATTCATTTTAATATCACTTTTTTCGATATTTTATTTACAAATATATATTTTAATTCAAACAAAAAAAGAAGGTTAATTATTTTCTTTTATGTGAATATAAAATAAATTATTTTTAAGTTGATGCCTAGGATTAAATTGCATTTCTAATTCTATTTATATTTTAGTGCGTATATATATATTCTTGGATGATATTTAATAAATTTATTTTTCGTAAATATTTCTATTATTGTTTTATATAATAAACATATTTAAAAATTATTTAATTCCTAGCTGTTATTATATTATGTTACTATAAAATTCTCATCAATTATTTAAAAAATGATTTATCCGATTTATTTTTTAATTAATTCGCATAATCGACGTTCTATTTAATGAGATTCTTTAATAGATCTCTCAACTTGGGAACAAATGTAATCCTTTAAAAATACGCTTGTGAAAATAGACTTTACGTGTCAATATAAATTATAGATCTATATATAGTGTTGAAATCTGGCTTTAGAAACACGAGTAATACGGATTTACAAAGAGCTTTAAAAAGTTCAATGTATTCGATTCAGATTTGGCTGTAAAAGTTTTAGCAGTGATATAGCCTAGTTTCTCTACTTTCTCGACAATCAATTAATTGTTCTGAAATTAGCAAGACGGCAAGAAGTAATTAAATTACTATAATATATATTTAAAGAATTAAAAGTTTTATTGACTTGTATAAATCATTGCAATTCATTGCAAAAATAATGCAATTTATTCATGTTTGTTATAGAAAGTTTTAAGAAACAACGATTAATTAGATGCTAATAAAATAAAAATTTTATTATATTATGGTATTAAAAGTAATTTATTTTTAAAAATTAATTTTTTATATTATGAAAAATTAGGAATAGATAACAATTTATTATCCAAAATCATAGTATCCATTAATTTTGATTTTATTTTATATTTCGTTAATAATTTGTTTCGAAGAAAAATATCTAATAGTTAATTCTTCTTCACGAATTTTAATGCAAGGAAAAATTAAGAAATAATTATAGAAGACTGTTTTCTAACTTTTTTAAAATATTTGAAATTCTATGCATATTTTAACTTTGAAATAAAGTTATAAAGTTTTAGCAGCTTTGTAGGAATTAATTAAAATTAGATCTTTATTTTTTCTAATAAAAACAACACAAAGAAAGTTATAATACTTTCAGTTCTTTCATATATTTTCAAATTATAGATAAAATATTAATGAGATAGATATTAAATAGAGTATTTTTAATTGATTATCAAAATATTATTCCTTGGAATACTCCAATCTAAACTAGAATATTTAATATCAATATCAACAATTATTTTTATTTTATCTATCAAATATAGTAATAAATGTATTAATAAACTAATGAGAAAATAAACTTTCAAACTAATGAGATTCATTTATCAAAAACTTAGCGCAATCTAACTTAATCTAACCTTTACTATATAGAGTATTTAATATGGTTATTAAAAATTATTTTCATTTTATTTATTAAACGTGATAAGAAACGAATTAATAAACTTTAATATAATAAATTTTATAATAAGATAATAAGAAAAATTTATCAAAAGTTCAATCTAACTTAATCTAACTTAATATAAGTCTTATCGATATTGTATTCAATATAGATACCAAAAATTATTTTCGCTTTACCTATCAAATGATAAACGTATTAATGAATTTTCCAGTACAATAATAAGAATAAGCTTATCAAAAGCTTAGCGTTGTTAACGAACAAAAGAGAAGAGTCTAATGGAAAATACGAAACGTATATCATTAAACGCATATTTGTTGTTGATATTACGCTTACAACTAATCCATCGGTCCATCATTGGATAGTTGATTATAACTTTAGTATAATCATCGCGTCGGCAAATAATTGACTTTATCGTTGCATACATACGCAGAAAATAGTTAATGAGATAATTCCGTTGGATCTGCTAACCATGCAAATTTCACTTTGTTTATAATACACGTCCATTCACGAATTAATGTATATGTATATATATATAATATATAATATACATATATATATATATATATATATATATGTATGTATATGTATATGTTTATAAATCGTTAAAGAGGGAAATTCCGTCATATATGGATATGCAAAATTTAACTTCCTATGTTTTAGAACATTCTATTGCCTGGGGACTCAAAAGAATACAAAGTATTCTTAGCCTTTGTTAAACCGCTTAATTAGCCGAGTACCTACGCTTTGACTAAGCCGCTTACGAGCAGGTGGACTAATACTTCTTAAACCGCAACTATCACGTCACATATATAATGTGAATTAATATTTAAATATTATTTGTATTAGGTTGAATAATAATTCTATATTTCTTTTATGTAAAATATTATAAAAATATGCATATAAAATAGTTTTAAAAGTATCCATTTTTTTTTGTTATAATGTAAATTAATATTTAAATATTGTTTGTATTAGATTGAATAATAATTTTGTTAATTTTTTTTTGTAAAATGTTATAAAAGTATTATATATAAGGTGTCCACTATTTCTGTATTTTCAATAATCTCACAAACGTAATCAATCTTGTTTACAAAATATAGTAAATAAATTTTTCAAAAATTTGTTTCTTTAATAAAAAATAAAAAATATCTTTAATTTCATTTTTTCTGAATGGCATTATGTATTTTTGAGTTATATTATAATTGATTCTAAGAATTCGATGATTTATATTATATTATAAAAATTTATTTTTTTTTCAAATTGAATTATATATTTAAAATAAGATTCTTGATTTTTTATTAAAAAAGCAAATTTTTGAAAAATTTTCTCAATTTACAACCAAGTTGATCGATTAATTTTTATTTCGAATATTTTTTATGAAATTATTATCATATAAATTTGTATTATTTTTCGAATATTTTATACATATCATATGAGATTTATATTTTTCTACATCTAGTATATATAAATAATTGAAGTTTGTTTTAGATAAAATGAGATGGAAATAGAGTGAGAACATACTATCTTTATTATTCTATCATTTTACTCCGTCTCTTCCTGTCATCTAACGCAAACTTAAATTACTTATAACTTAATAAATAAACCTCGGCCGACATGTTTAATCTCTAGAATCGATTTTCTAAACGTGTCACGAATGCATTAACATCCTATACACAGTATAATATCTTTATCATAACATCTCCATTATGTTAAAAAATTATAATTACAAAACAAACATTTACCTCCAAAGTTTTCCTATTTTATTCTCAAATGAACTAGAAATAGTAAAATGTCTAATTCTTAATCATGAAATCTTAATTTTTAAATTTTAAGAAAAAGAAAAAAAATTTCATTATTAATCTCAAAAATCCTTGACTACTCTCACTAAGTTTTTTATTATATCTCCTATATTTACATATTATCTTTTTTTACATTAAAAACTAATTAATCTCTATTACACTCTATCATATATTCATTAGCACGCTAATTCTCCATTAACTTTTCATTAGAGCTATTTCTTTTTAATTTTTTATTTCATTTAGCATTTTTAAAAAATTGAAATTTTTATCTTTCTCCATTTTCTATCCCACAATTTTCGATCGAATATACACAATGATATACTCACATCATCATTCGTTATACGTAGAACCAGTAATAACAGAATGAGAATGTCGAACATGCATCTCGAAAAGTAGTCTCAGCAAACAGCTCTTTGTTTCCAGACATTCCACTCGGTTCGAACAATTGGCCAAAGGATTTACTTTGCAATTACGAATTTTGAGAATCTACGAGTCCAAGCTGGAAAATCGACTCGAGAGTATTGTTTGCATCGTGGCAGGAATAATTACATATTCGAGGTGAATGGAAGAGAGGAGGTGCGACTATTCGACCGCCGCTCTCTCGATTGCGGCCGGATCACGTGCACTCGCGCTATCATTGCATCGAAAATCGGCCAGCTGACCGCATCGATGTCCCTAATTTTGCCAAATAATTCGCACCTCTGACACACAGTGCACACAGCTGCGGCTTTAGAGAGACGTCAGACGTAATTTTCATCGCCCTCGTAATTTATAGTTGGATATAATTGCGAACGAACGATCGAAGACTGCATCGGTGCCCCATTTAATTCGTGATAAATACTACCAGCTCGGGGTGGATCAAGCGGACGAATCTTCAAAGTAGTAGATTAAAGGGCGCCACCGATTTCGAAAGGTTGATATATCGTTGAATGAAAATTTATAAAATGTAAATTGATTCCCCTCGACTTGTTGGTCGGGTTGGGTGGAGGAAGGGAGAGGTAGCCAAAGTTTATGGTTATTCGTAAAATTTTAACCGAAGCATTATTTTAATAATAAAGGTATCGTGGCGTGTAATTATTTACGGAGGATTTGATGGGAAAGTCGTAAAAAAAAAATGTAGATGAAGTTGACGAAGCTGTTGCACTTCCAAGTGATCGTAAACTTTGATATGAATGCTTTAAGCGTAAAAAATTCGAACGTTTTGTTTTGTAAAGATATATTGGAAGGGGAAAAGGGTTGGAATAGAGGAAGAGATATTATCCGAATTTTTGATTAATGATCCGGAAGGCGAGATGAATTAAGGTTGTGATGTCTAATATATCGTGAAAATTTTAGTGACATTTTATTAAAATAGAATATTTATTAATAAAATATTGAGAAATAATATATAGATAAATATTATGGTTATTGTGTTTAGAATGTATGTTGATATTATACGTAATTATATATTATATATATAATATTATATATTAATATTACAAATTTTGTTTATTTATATTAATTAATGATATTTTTAAAATATTTTTTCTTCTGTAAATAAATAATAAAACTAATTTAAAAAAAATAATAAGCATTAAAGGAAGACAAGGAAATTTTTAATTTAAAATGATTAAAAAAAATATATAATTCCATTTAAAATTATTTTATTTTTTTTCTAATCTAGAAAAATACCAAAAATGTCATTTATTAATTAAGATTTGTTCAATTTTTATTTCTAATTTTATTATTTGGTGTTTTTTTCAAAATTTTCCAATTTAAAAAAAATTCAAAGTTAAAAATTATCTATACAAAGATATTTTATCTTGGTACTACGTTATAATATTCTTAATTTAACATTAAAAATTATTACTAATAATTTTCATTTCTGATTTTTTCGAAATAAAAATTTTATGATATTCTCTTTATAAACGAGCAAATGTATACTTTAACTACTATAATAACTTAATATTTAATAATAATTTTTATTACTTAATATAATTTTAAAAGATAAAAAATTAATGAAACACACTTCTTTTATCAATCTTCCTTATATTTTAAAAATGTTTAGTGCTAGTTTATTCATCGATGACAAAAAAAAATCTAATCGTACTTTATATTGTAAGTGAGACGCGTAGGCGCCGCTGAAAATAGCTTTAATGTATTCACGGGTATGTAGGAGGTGCATGCATACAGCTGAATTTCGAATTATGTCGTACAATCGAAAGCGTCACATTGAGAAACGATCGGTCACTTTACATGTTACATAGTACGTGTTTGTGGCGACACATGTTACAACTCACATCCACATCACGATCTATACTGCTAGTAATCGCGCGTATAATTACATATTGGAGAGGAATGCAAATACTTAATCACTTGGCTGTAAGCAATCGTGAATTTCCTTATATTTCTGCAAATAACACATTATAGATGTTATAATTTTGCATTTATTTGAAATTAATTTTCTAATAATATATTAATTAGTTAATTTATAAATTTATAAATTATTTATATTTATTTCTTAATCTATATTTTATATTCAAGTTTTTGTTATTTTCATAAAGATTTAAATTGTTATCTATATCAAATAAGTAATTTTTATTATATGTAATTTTGTTTAAGCTTATATATTATAATTTATATTCATTAATTAATTGAAATATCTTTAGTTTATTATTAAAATGAAAAAAAAATAATTAATACTTTATAATATTTTTTTAATTGATTGTATCAACTCCAATTGTCATAATTTATCATAATTTATCATAATTTTTTTCATCAATTAATCATAATTTATTAACACAAAAGATGTTAGAAAAGCTGTTAAAAAGATGTTAAAATATTTTAATTATTATTACATTAAAATATCTTTAATTATTTAATTAATTATTTAATAAATATTTGTTCTTTATTAGGATTATTGACATTTTTTTATTCTAAAATATTTTTCGCTGAAGGAAAGAGATTCCTATTGACAACAGGAAAGAATAAATTTTATTTTGCATTTTTTTATTTTTTTTTTTATTATTTTTTAAATTTTCTATCTTCTATTACTAAAAATATGTATCAATATCTGGAAATTATAAATCGAATCATTTGCTTATTTTATATCTTTCTAAAATGAAATAATGATAAATATTTGACAAATATTTCAGCGAATTTTAATTGAAGATAAATGAATTACGTGAATATTTAATGCATTGCAAATATATTTTAATGAAACGATTATATGTATCATAAGTTAAAATGTTTAAATTATAATTTTTAATTAAGGATAATCAAATAATTTTGTTTCTTTTTTCTTTAATTTTGTAAATATTTTACACATATTTCATTTTTTAATATTTATCAATTTATTTTTATAATCAATTTATCATTATAATAAAATTTGTGCACGTGAAATGTCATTCTTTCATAATTAAAAATTAATAAATCCATCATTAAATTTTATTTTATTGTCAATTGTATTATCAATTACATTGAAGAAAAAAGAACAAGTGCTATGTATATTGTTAAATTTTAGAATTATTAATTTTTAATTTAAATTTTATAAATAAGAACATTATTTTGTTTAAACACAATTATTATAATTTATTTAAATATTATTTAAATATAAATTAAAAATTTATATGATTGTCTAAATACTATCTAAATATTTTTACAATATTATTTTCCTATTATATAATTTAACAATTTTTAAAAAAAATCATATGCATTAAATAAATGAAATTTGTATTTTTATTGTTTTAATATTGCATTATTATTATATATAATTAACTATTGCAGTTATTAAAAATATACAATTTCTTTATCAAAATATTAATCCTTATTATATAATTATGTTTTTATATATTTCTATAATTATTTTTATAATAAATTTTTTATATAAAATGAATATAAATATTTATAGTATATTATAATTATTATAGTTAATAGATTTTAGAGTTAATATATCAAAAAAATTCTATGTACATATAAAGTAGAAAATATGCAAATCATAATATCTATATTAACAAATTTAAAAATTAAAACAACTTTCTGATATTAATAGGTAACTTTATACGATGTTTCAAAAAACATTTCCAAGAAACATTAGATAAAAATTGATAGAAGAAAGAGAATCATCTTATTTAATTTCTCTTTAACATATCTAATCGTAATTAGATATTACTTATTCATATTTCCATAATCAATTCCGGTGATTAACAATTATCGAATATCTAATGAGTTTCTCTTCTAAGAAATAAATAGCTAATCTCGTAATAGCCAATCTTAAAACTAACAACTGAAAGTAATAGAGAGTAAAAAAAATAAGAAAATATCCTTTTCGTGTACGATATTCAATGCTGGAAACAATGAGTCATAATCTTAATATACGATTTAATTTCATTTTACATTTTATCCTCTCTATCTATAGATTAGAAGTAAATTTTTGAATGATTCGGTTCCTTTTTGAATAAACTATAGTATCGTTTCAGCAAAATTTTTGGTTCAAATTTATCATTTCAAAGGATTTTTAAATTATTTAATTTTGTTGATTTTTTTATTTTTTTTTTCTTTTTTTTAATATGTTGTCAATATTATCACATCGAATAGCAAAGATTTTATTTAAAATAGGTTAGGTTATCTTTTATTAAAAAATTATAAATCCAATATAAACTAGAAAGTAAATTTTTATTTGATATCAATTAATTGTAAGTTTAAGTTTTAATTCTATCTCAAATAAAAACTCATTTAATTGTTTAATGATTTGCATTGAGTTTGAACTAATTTTCTTAGTCTTACATCTATTCTAGCAATAAATCTTATTATTAAAATTAATCTAATCTAATCTAAATTGTTTCGAAGAAACATTTTTATTAATAACTTTTTAACGAATAAGGATTGCCAATTAAAATCTTTACAATCAATTAATCAAGATGATAATCTTGATTATATATTAAAATATTATTAAGATCAAAGAATAGTATCTTTTTGCAAATTATTACTATTTAATCTTTTCAATTTAAAGAATAAAATAATTTGATATAGAAAAATTAGACAATCTAATCTGTTAATTATTAAAAAGAATTAACACTGATTAAATTTATAATTTATAAAATTATCAATTAATTACTAATTATTTAAATCCACGATTTAGAAAGAATCTACAATTTTTTAATATTTTTTGTATAATTTTTTTCTTCTCTATAATCATAGAATATGTTAGCAAAATTTGTCCGCTTAAATTAAGACATCCTATATATATCAACCGATCATTATATATATATACTCACGAGAAATTGATTGTTATAACACATATATTATAAAAATTCTTCAATTATTTTCTGTGTTTTATTTTAAAAACCGTTTATTTTCATGAGAAATAGCTGTAATTTTTAATTTCAATCCAAAAAATTCCTGAAATTTACTAATTTAAATCAAAAATTTTTTTTTTGCGATGCGACAGTATTATATCCGCTTTTTTAAAAGGGTGTTCCTCTTTTTTTTTTTTAGAATATGACATAAAGAAATAATAGATTTATATAAAAAGTTAGCGTGGCAGACTGAGAAGTTCTATGAGAGAATGTTAATAGGTAAATACAGAGTTATTTTTATATGGTGATCATATTAATCTTCATCATTTTATTTCTTAACTTCTTGAGCTTCCTCACTTAGTTAGACTAATCTATAAAGTCCGTTAAACGATCTTTATTTTTAGTAATTTTAACGCAATTCATCACAAAATTTGCGAAATATGTATGAATATTTTTATCAAAAAATTTCTTATTTAATGAGCTATAAATAATTAAAAATTCGACTTTTTTATGACTTTCGGTTTGTGATAATGTTTCAAAAAAGTTGTTCAAGTTGTTTGATTCAATTTTAAAAAAGTTATTTTTATTATGAACCCTATACTTGGAAAAGAAATGTAGATGTCAATAGCAAATAACCCAGATCTGATTTATTAAATTTTAGATTTGCTTTCATTTTGAGCAATATGAATCCAAATTCAACCCATGATATTTTTGACATTCGATTGTAAAACAATAATAAATCAATTAATCAATAAATCAATAAATTGATTATATTTTATTATCTGTCCTTAACGAAGACTAATAACATTTTTGATATTTTGGCACAACTAATGGACAGCTTTAAATTAGAAAAATTCGTGAATAAAAATGAAATAAAAACTTATCGAGTCAATAACTATTAATTATACGTGAAAATATTTTTTCTTTTTCAATTAATATTTCATTTTTCATTGTTAAATCGAAGCAATTTTTTTTTTTCTTTCATTTTGCTGCAAGGTCCTCAATTATCAAGAGTATCGTGACAGAAGTAAAATCACGAGAAATTTTCTTCGAGAGAATTACACGCCTAACACCGAGAACTAGGCATTTTAATTTAGTTCACGCCATGGTCACGCCATTCGGCGAACCAATTAATGACAATAACAGCACTCGACTCCCCTTCGGTATATCTCCCGCTTTCATTCTGTGAAACACCATTATTTCAAGACCAACTATACTTTCGAACATGTTCAATTGACATTTTCTTTCTTTCCTTTTTTTAAAAATCCATTATTCAGCAATTTATTATTATTAAAATTGATATTGACGCAAATGAAAAACATTAATAAGAAAATTATTATTTAATTACAAACATTACATGCTTCATCAATGTACAATATTTTATAATAGATAATTATCGATATAGGCGCGATAATTAATTAAAATTTAAGCAATGTATTTTTTATTAATAGTTAATAATAGTAATAATTTATTTCCAACGAATTATATAATTATCAATTTAATTTTTAATTATTTTTTAATTATCTTCCATTTAGTATATGGAAAATTTTAATCGTATTCGATTGATAGAAAAATTAGCTTTTTAGCAAAGATTGTTTTTCCTTTTCGCGGTCTTTTATCTTTTATGCGCTTTTCAATAATTAATTGACATATTTCTCGAGATAACATATAAAACAAATAATATTTTATAACAGGAAATTGTCAAAGATACTTCATTAAATTGTTGAAACGAGGTGGTTTCAGACATGCAATTAACTTAATGTATATTATTGTGTATAATCTTAATAAATTATATCAAATTATTAATCTTTCAAATCCTCCCTCTGAAGCTGCGTGAGACATATTATTATTGTTATTATATACAGAACAGGTAGAATATATGTGTATATATATATATATATATATATATATATTTTGATTTAGTATTAATTTCTTTTTCAATCTCAGAATTTGGAATTTAAAAAGAAAAATTTAAAAAAAAAAACAGAAAAAAGCAAATATATAGACTATGGATTTTTCTAGTGGACTGAGATCTATTTTCAAAAATAATTATTTTTCTTATTTATAATGCATAAGAATTTCAATGAAAAAATATCACTTTAATCAATATATCACTATTAATCAATATATAACTTATTTTATATAATTTAGTAAACGGATATTTAATGATGCAAAGAATAATTATTTTTTATTTTAATGATCTTTAATATTTAATGCAATAGAAGTATCTATGGGTAAAAACAAGATATCAATGATTTTATTGTACATTTATTTAATAAAATTATAATATTATCTATATAGAAATAATTTCTAATAAATTATATGTTTAATATGTACAATAATATATAATAATAGTTTCAAATATTTAATACATATTATTATATAAATATAAATTTTATTTATAAATTTATTTATATAAATATATAAATTTATATTAATATTATACAATTTATAAATTTAATTTCAGATTATAATTTTAATAAATATTTTTTAAATGAAAAAATTAGGCTAAAAAAATCTATTACAAAATACAATGGAATATATTCATCATATTTCATCAGAATTTTCTCTGTTTTACAATATTATATTGTATTAAGAAATTTTATTCAGAATACAATTAACTTTATAATATTTAATTATCACGTAAATATAATTTAATATGAAAAAAAAGATGTGCAACACATTCATTTATGTTGTTCATGTAAAATATACAAAATATATAAAACAATATTTATAAAAAAATTCACAGATTAATTATAACTTTAGAAATATTAGATCATATCATTTATGATACTTTTTCAACGAATTTATTAATAAGAAAGATAATCATTGTTTATTTTTTAAATTGCCTTTTTTACAATTATTGCATTTAATTATATAATAATTCTGTAATATTTTCTCAATCAAATATTTTATTATTTATTATAAACTTTCAACAAGATGTTGATTTTGAAATTTCTCGTTTGTTTCAGGTAAGTTCCAGTTGTTTTTATATATATATTACAATTTTCAAGAACTATGGTAAGTAAACATAATCATTTTTTATATTATAACTCTGCTTACGAACTTATTCGATACTGCTTTTGATGTTTGCAAAGAATTCACGATTAAATTATGAACTCTCTCGTTCTATTCGTGAAACTCTTCCCTTGTGTACGAGAAAATTAGATTATCCTATAAGTAACATTCTTTTTAAAAGGCTAGTTTCTATAGAAATTTAATAGACTTGATAATTAAGCGATGATATATTAAATTGGATTATCTTCCACTTATAAGGCAACTTTTTAATCCTGTTTTTAAAAAATTTATTTCTCCTGGAATTATAAAATTAAAAAGTTTAATATTAATTTATGAAATATTTGAATTTTTGATGATTTTATTATTTGAAAGAAATATATTTTTTTTTTTCGTGAATGAGAGAAATAATAATTTGTTGATGTTAAGTTAAAATAATGTTATCATATGAAAATTTTCCGATGTTCTATAAAATATAAATATCTTATAAAAAATATTAATTTTTAATTAATGCAGAGAAATTACATTTATGTAAAACTATATTTTATAAAAAATATTTATTTTTAATTAATGTAAAGAAACTTTATTTCAAGAAATAGTTATTTTATTAATTTATTAATTAAAATACTAACATAGTATTAATAATTTATTTAGAAATTATCAAAAAATAATATTAAAAATAATTATTAGACTTCATCAAATTAAAAAAGCATCAATTGACAATTAACATAATATATTCAAATTTTTAATTATTCAAATATCTGAATAATATTATCTTTCAATGTATAATTCTTTAAAAATAAATTATTTGATTTTAAAATAATATTTTTGATCTATGAATTTAAATAAGAATAAATTAGTCAAACTAACTTGAAAATGAAACAGATTATATCTAATAAAAATGCATTTATATTTATCAATTTTAAAAAATATTATTTTGTATTTTCAATTAATTTCTAAATACGGAATCATTTTCTTTTCGGCGGTATCATAATTTCAAAAATATAAATGTAATAATGTAATATAATATAATGTAATATAATGTAATATAAACGTAATAAAAAAGTTTAAAATTATTTGTAAGAGGCTTGCAATAAGAATTGAATTGAAGTTAACAGAGGACTTAATATTTCACGGTTTGTCAGTTCACATATCCGTGGACTTGTCGTCGTGGTACTGCTTCCTTAACAACCGAAGCCTTATCGGTCATGGATCAGCCAGGCAAGGTCTAATTAATATTCATGACTCACTCGCGAAGGACACTATGGTTAATGTGCCTTTGATTGGGGAGGCAGTTTGTGCAAAACCAGTCAAGGCTTTCCTCGAACGACATTTAATATTTATTTGCATCGTGTGTGATTCGTCCTTGGATTCAGAATTACACGTGCATACAGCAAAATTAATAATTAAAAGTTATGTTTAAATTTTATGTTTTAATTTGTTATGTTTAAAATTGTTTAAATTTTTAGCAATAATTTAAAAGAAACTTTATCATAATTATTCGAATATAACGAGATTAATGATTGATAATTATTAATATTGAGATTCAAAACTTCTATTTTTTAATTTATATTCTTTACAATATACACTTTAAATTAAAATTTAAGTTTTTTTTTTAACAATAAGTTGAGAAAAGAAAGAATTATTATCATGAAATTATACGTGGAATTTAATATCGAGCTAAACAAGAACCATTAATTAAATTGATCAATTCGTTTGTATTGAATGTTTACTCATAAAATTACGAAACATAGTAAATTTATTACAGATTCATTAAATTTACAAAATTAATATATAACAACTCATTTACATCTGTATTATGATTTTTAACACGGCATACTAATGTTGCTCGCAATATAGGTAAATTTAAAATTCACAAATTTATGCGAGTGATAAATAATCATGTTAATGTATTTTGCTACGGATATAATTTAAAAATAAAATAATGATATTCTTAAACAAGGAAAACAATTCAAATTATGCAAATCTTGATTAAAATATGATTATTTAAAACGTAAGTTAAGTAAGCTGATAATGATATTTTTGAAATTTTTGTGTTTATGGCAGAGGTAATTAATTAAATAAATAAAAATAATGTAAATAATTTATAAATATATAATTTAAAATTAAAATATAAGATGATTCTATGGAAGCACAAATATGGATAATCGATTGAACAAAAGTTAATATATTTGAAAACAAAATCTCAAATGAAAAAATTGTATTTCTTTCTATCCATGATTTGCAGGATATCTTTAACAGCGATATTATCAAAATAGAAGATAAAAATAATTTCCATGCAATTATAAAGATAAACTTAATAAATAAATAAAAATTATCTCGATTCTGTTGAAATACGATGCTTCATATATTGTAATATATATTTTCACAAAACATTAATTATGAAAAAATTAAAAATCGATGCAAAAAAATATAAACATAATAAAATTACTTTCTCTATAACTGCACATCTCTATACTTTCTCCATAATTGGACTTTCTCTCTTAACTATATTCGATAAGTGGACAAAATAAAATTTATATGCAAACGATATATACGATATAAACGATGCATAAGTTGACTTTCAAACATAATTTTTATATGATATTTATGAATTTTAATAATATCAGAAAAAAACTTTTGTTCTTTATTTCTACATAAAACAAAAACACTTTAATATATAAAAATATAAATTAAGCTTATTTTAAGTTATAAGGAATTTAAATTCATTAGATGAAGCGAGATAGATAATACGACAGCAATGTAAAAAAAATAAAACAGTGTCATTCTATTTCCATCTCGCTTTATTCAAAATAATTATAATTTGTAAATCAATTTATAATTTTGCACATTTATTTTGGTTTCTAGAATCGTTTCTAAATATCACGAATATATTATATATATAGAAGGTGTCTTATCTGATTTTGACATTTTGATTTTTTTGATATTTTTTTGCTTCAGTATTATTAATATATGAAAGCTTTTATATATGACATGTAAATAATGTTGAAAGGAATAAATTATAATATTACATAAAGATCAATTCAATTATTCAATTTATATTAATCAATATATGCTTAAAAATTATTAATTTAGGAAATATTTTAATTTGTAAAATTTATTATATAAAAGATAAGAAGCACAAAAGTTTAATATTGTTTGTTTAACATTTGCTTTTTGTCTTTTGAAATATATTTTTTATGAAAAATATCGAATTTCACCAATTAATATATTAAAGAAATATGTAATTAAATATAAAAAAAAATATGTAAATCATTAAAAAAAAACAAAGTTCCCATAACATTCAATTATTATTCATCTGAAACATTTTTCATTAATAATAATATCGAACCAATATATTTTTCATTAATAATAATATAAAAATGAGATCAAACACTCTGTAGAACAAAGATATATAATATTTAACAAAATTAATTTCGATTCAGTGTGAAAATCATTATATATATATCGTGACTTGCATTAATTCACTCAATGAACCGAATTTGTACGAAGCAAATTTTTAAACTTTTATTGCTTTTAATGCGTATATATGGATTATCTTTCGCCGATTCTTTTAATTTGCGGGAACGTTTACGATCACCTCGGTAATATCCTAAGCGTCTAAACGAAATCTCTTAGATGAGCCATCATTTGATACGCTCGATTTCAAACGTTTAACGAACGTTCAAGAGTTCAGAGTTTAGCCGTACGATTATTGCTCCGTCGTTTCGTATACTTTCATTGTTCCATTACAATCTTGGTGTTAAAATAGCTAAGTGTTGATATGTTCGAATGAAATATCACTTCTTCACCAGAAGAAAAAGGAATTGAAGAATGATATAGATAGGTGTATATTTGCGACAGTTAATGATATCGCATAAACTTGATATATCATTGTATTTATTATTACATTCATAATTAAACATTTTGCAAGAAGATAAAGAAAATTAAAAAAAGATTGTTCATAGAATTATATTTAATTTTAAGTTAGAAAAAAATATGTTTCTACGATAAATAAATTTTCAATATATTTTTGGCGAATTTTAGAATTACTTTTGATTTGAACCAAAATAGTGGAAAAATATTAAAAATATATTTTAAACATAATTTTATAGATACGAGATAAAGCAAAATTTTAAATTATAAAATATTTAATTTTTAATATTCTATTATTTTACTATGAAAAAATATTCTCAAATGAAATTTTTACTAAAATTGAAAAAAATCTTGAAGAAACTTTTTACAAATAAATTATTCTTATACAATTTCTTATGCTCCACACATATTTTTAATAAAATATATATCAATAATATATAATAATAATATATAATAATAATTTTTAAATAGATATGAATTTCCTCCTCGAATATATGTACATATATTTCTGTAAACTTAAACATAGAAGCATATCCTATTAGTACCCTAGCTTTCTTTACAAATTGAAAAATTTTCAAGAAAAATATTATCAACTCATTAGGAAGAGGATTACTTGATGGATGTATCTCGCAAACGAACTCGATTCTCTCAATTTCTAGACGCGACTACTTTATAGCACGGGCATCCAACTCGGTTGTATTCTTTTAATTCGTGCGTCATGCATCAATGTCATGTTTCTTAGCTATGTACCTCCGCTATTGCTGCTGCTTTTGCGCCAGTGGACACTTCTCAGGCTCTTTAGTCGGGATGGACTAGCCAGTCTGTCTGCATGCCATCCTAATAACGGGATTCACCAGGGCTAACGACATGGTTCCCGATCCATCAATGGCTGTCTCATTCCCCTTTAAGTTACTGTGCTCTTAAAGATCGCAATTAAGATGATATCTTGATGATAACTTGTGAAATCCAAAATTTGCTGATAAATGCCGTCACCCCATCTTCGATTGTACATATGAAAGAGATCATCATGGTATTTATATCGAATAAATTGATTTTAAATAAAATTATCCTTTATTTTTACGAATTCAATACGTTTGAATTGAGGTTATGTTTTTTAGATTATATTTTATTGAAGAAATTTAAGATAAAAATATTTGAGAAGAGTAATAAATTGATTTGAAGAAATAAATTTTGTTTATTTTTCTAATGGAGAAATTCTGGAATAATATTTAGAATATTATTGTAGTAAATAATAAATGTGTGAATAATTAGTAAGTTGTAGTAGAACTGGTCAAGAGAAATGATAATAATAGGAATATTAAAAAATTAGTTATTTTCATTGAAATCAATAATTATAAATCACAAATAAATCATTTAGTAGCAAATATGTTAAAATATTTTGCAAAATTTATATTATTTCTATTTTTTCTTTTTTTGGGATATATTTATAATTTAGATTTAATGTATCTATCAGTTGTTAGTCTGGGAAAAATTTAATATTTATCAAGAAACTAATTGGAAAATTACTTAATAATCGATCACGCAACAAAGTTTAATGTCTGACCCATAATTATTAGATTGCTTAATCGAAGATACGAAGATTGTAAGCCACGTCATTACACGCGATAATGAAATGTTTTAAAATCGCACATGATTGTTAAAATTAGATAATTAAGTATAATTTAATATAATCAAAATTTACTTTATAAAATTCTTTTCTATTTTAAAGCATGTTATTGGATCAACTTAGTTATATAAAATATACATATAATTTTTGAACGAATAATTAATATTATATATTTGTTATCTCTTTATCGTTTTTTTCGAACTGGAACCAAAGAAATCATTAGATAATCAAAAAAATTTAATTTATTTTATTTTATTTTTTAAATTTATTTTATTTTCTCCTATGGAGGAAAAATTATATTATTATATATATTATATAAATTAAATATAATTAATAAATTTTATATTATATAATATATTATAAAAAAGTCAATATATTTAATGCTTAAGGAATTAAAAATAGAATTTTCATCATTAAATTTTCAATTAAATAATTAATTTTAATAATTTTGAATCTCGAATTTCAAATAATTTTGCTTATAAAAATATTTAAATTTTCTAATTATAGTGAAATCTCCATTATCAGAATATCTATTATGAATGCCCTAATATCTTATTCTATTAACCGAATATTCTATTATTCTATTATTATACACTATCCATATTCGCTTTTCTTACTATACCATGGAAATAGAATTTAATTTGAAATTAATGTTCAACAAATTTATATGGTATATCGTATATACGATGATATGAAATGTAGTATTAACTATTGAAATATCCTAAATAGCAAAAGAGAAATTATATTAAATTAATATTCGAAAATCCACATTGATATTAAGAAACAGGAAGGTAAAATTGAAAATTATTTTCAGTGTAAAATTTAATTGTCGAAAAATAAAATTAATATTATTTTTCTAAAAAAATACAGAATAATTCGTCTAAGAAAAATCTATATTACGAACGCTATTTCTTTCTCTCTCTCTTTTTCTATGACTCGAATAATTCTACCATATTTATCATTTCAACTTTGCTCAAATTCTTCTTATTTTCCTAATTTCAAATTTTCTCCATCTCTGCAATTTTGCAATTTTATTTTCCCGTCCTTCAATATCTATCTCATTTCATTCTTCTTCTTATTTCTCACAGATCCCAACCGCTGATCGTCCACGCGGGTGGCATTATGATTTTCATGATGACAGAACCGCAAACCTCTCTCTCTCTTTTTCTCTCTCTCGCTCTCTCTTTCTCTTTCTCTTTGTATTTTATTTTATTCTCGTTGCATCGTTTGATTCTCGAATTCTCGATACCCTTTCGAGAGATCGATTAGCTGTAAATGAAGAAATATACGTTGCGCGGGCATCATTGAAGTTTGTTATTAATTTCCTCTGACAAGCAATGAAATGGTTAGCCACATTTTGAAAAATACAAAACTCCATCTTATTTATCGTGATTTATTGCGAAACACGCGTAAAGATAATTTATAGGCACCGCTACGCGCAATTTATGACAACATCCACAGGTACCGACTGTCATTAACATTCTCGGTTAGATTGTAAATGCGTCGAGGGAATTTACAGAAATTGTTTATCTTGAAATCTGTTTGATGTTGCGTTTCATCTTTGCCTGATATATACCACGTTTATTATTATTATTATTATTATTTTTTGCGAGTTTCATTTATGTTTTAAAAATGATATATAATGTGATGATACAAATATAATAATGAAAATATTAATAATAATAAATAGAGCGAATATAACGATAGAAAGAATATCAAGATATTTGTTAAGATTTAATAACGTGTTGCAGAATTTTCAATTTGTTCATAAGTTTTGAGAAGAAAATATAACGTTAAAAAATGTGTTATCGATATTCTTTTTAAGAAAATTCTATGAAGATTTGAAAATTCTTTGTTTTCGAAATATAAACTTGAAATGTGAAAACTTACGTGTTATTTGCAGAATTATAAGCTCTGTCAATATTTTTTTTCTAAAAAAATATGCAAATAATATGCAAATTATAATTACTGATGATAAAACTATTATCGTTAGTTAGTGTTAATGTCTGTTTAAATATTCAATAATTAATATAATTTTATTAGAATGGTTTATCGAATAAACAGATTATTCATTTTACATATGAATGAAATTGCAGAGTTATTACAAAAGAAAATTAGTTTTATCAATTTTTTTAAGTAAGTTTTAAATTAATTTTATTCCTAAAATATTCATTAACAAAAAGTTCAGGAAGAAAAGTTTTTTGGATCTGCATTTATATGATCCTTTTCATCCCTAAGGAGAATAGAATATGAGAGTTTCTATTTCTGAAGCATTATGTATGAAGATTCACTTACTTATTTTTTAATATATTTTTTAATATATTTATAATTAACAAAATTCTTCTTTTCTTTAACAATTTAAAAAATCAAGCAATATTTGTATAACTTTAAAAAAAGAGTATTAAAGATAACTTTATTTTAATAGAAAACGCAGTACAGAATCATGCTTACTTTAAATTACCAAATTTTAAAATTTATTCAATTAAAAATATTATATCACATATACGCATATCAATATTCTTATTCTCTAAAATAAAGTCACAAACTTCGAAACAGAATTTTATATTTTCACGAAAACATACATACGTTATATGCAGCTTTTACTGCATTCTTTATCGTATATATACATATTCGAATATTTCGCAGAAAAATATAAATAAACAGTGTCATAACTTGGCTAAACCGGAGGTTTCGAGCTATCGTTTCGGAAAAATAAAACAACAGCCAACAGTTTAAATTTAACCAAGGCAGCACAATAGGCAAGAATCTTTATTGCCTTTCATCTTCACACACAGTGTAAAATATCCGGCGCACAATGGCGCGCCATCTGGAGAACCGGCGCTGCGTGAAATGCGAATCTAAACGACTGTAGCGATCTGTGAGACTGGCAACTGTGTCCTATCGTTTCCTGAATTTTCTCTGGATCCATTTTCGAAGGATCGCCGCTCAATTCTCTCTCTCTCTCTCTCTCTCTCCCTCCCCCTCCTCCTCTCCCATCGTCAGACTTAATTCTCCCTCCCCTCGTTCCAATCTGATCCCCTTTCTTCCATCTTCTCCTCTCGATACACGAACATTTTCTTCCGCGTGATTGTAACATCATAATGGACGGACCGCTTCAACATCGTCCCTCGATTTACTCGGAACTCGCTTATTCGTGTCACGCGATGCCGCTTTATTTCTTCCCGATGATTTCTTGTTATTATTATTGTTGTTGTTATCGTCGTCATCGTACGTGTGATAGTTGTAAGTAGTCGTGTGCGAGAATGAGTTTTAGGTTTTCATGTACGGTGGAACGTGAAAAGTGCATTGGATACTATTTCTTGGAAATGCAGGGAAATGGAGGATGTGGTAAGGAGAGAAAGTTAGGTCACAAAATTAGATTGAAAAATTCTGGTAGTATATTTTGATGGCATAAATTATTATGATTTATAATTACATTGTAAAATTGTCTATTGTAACTATATTATTATCCAATTAATTGTATTTTTTTTAGTTTAAAATTGTAATTTATTTTTGTTCTAAATATAGGTATTATTTATCATTGATTTGCTAGAAAAGTTTTATATTCGCCTTTTTATATTGCTATTTTAAATAAATTTTATTTGTTAGTAACTAATTAATAATATATTTTCTTCGATATATGATGTTTGAATTTGCTTGTTCTGACCCAAGCGGTAGCACATATCCAACACTATCGTCGTGATTATTGACCAATGTTTTTTGTTTATAAGTGGTTAACAAAGCCGGAAACGAAAATTTTTACAAAATTGCTTGAAATTACGTCAGAAATCTCTGTTTAAACTGTATTTTCACGTTGAGATATATGTATGTTATTATTATTATTTTTGTAACATTTTTGACACTCTGTATATGTGAATGATTGTTTCGCTTACGTATTTTAATTTTTCTGCAAGAGAGAGTTGTGCAATATTTTTCCCTAATAAATATTCGCAATTATTATACATAAATTCAGTTTCGTAAAGGATAAAATTGAAAATATAACTTTTACTTTATTTTCTCCATCTTGTTATACCATGTTTACAAGAAATTCAAATGTAGATTACAAAAATTGTTTACGGTATTGCAAAACAAATTTTCGAGCGACATTGTATTTAAAATATGAAAAACTATTGAAACTTAAGGCTTTATTTCGCCTCTTCAAAGAGATTTTTTATTAACAAACATAATGTCTTGTATATAATTTATTATATATAATTTATTATACATTACACACAAAGTTTTATTAAAATCAGAATTTTTGAATCAAATGAAATTTTCTTGTAAGATAATAGATATTGAAATGTTATATTTTTACGAATCTCTGTATCCACCTAATAGTAACGTAAAATCATTTCTATTTTCATTTATTGTAGCTTAATTATACGAAGTATTTAATGTTCATATATATATTTTTCCTATTAATATAAATTGCTTTGATCTTGAATATTAAAAATACTTCCAATTTCGAGATTGCTATAACGATTGAATACAGATCAATGTTGATATTTTTTTATGAAAAACCAAAAAGTTACTGAAAATAATATTTTTTTGTCAATTTGTTGATATGTTACTTCTGAAATTAAATGTGTATTGATATCGAATTTCATCGGTTTTAATTTTTTTTTTTTTTTATAAAAATGCTGTTGAATTTTATTCAAAATATATTACCTGATTTCGAGTTTTAATTACAAAAAAGTTTGATTACATTTCATCGATGTTTCAAAATTTTCGTTGAAATAATAATTTTTTTTACAAGATAAAAATTGAACAAATTATATGTAGATATTATAGCAAAAAATCATGAACAATTTTATTTCAGTTAATTTTTTTTCATGAATTTAAAATTTTTTTCTCTTTCTTGTATAAATATATATATATTTGTATACATCGTATCATTTTGGTTTTTTTTTGTAAAAAATACAAAAGAAGTATATTTTATTTATAAATGATATAAAAGTATATTAAAAGATTCAATAGTCATATCGATTAACTAGTAATAAATCTATTAAACGAAAATTAAGATTAAAATATAACGAATTCGAATTTCATTATATTTTAACAATATCATATTTCTATTAAAAACATTATATTAATTTTCTAATTTATGCAAATCATTATAGAATAATTATCTAACTAATGATAGAAAGAACCTATTTTTATCTAATCAAAATCAACAATATATTTCTTGTATGTAAATTTAAAATTTTTTATATTTTTACTTTTGAAGATATATATATATATATATATATATATATATAATAGAAAGAAGATATATATAATATAAAATGTACGTATAAAATATATATATCTACTTTTTGAATTCATAGATATCAATAAAAATAATTATATAAATAATATTTAAATAATACTTGAATTATTTATTAGACAAAATTTTTATGAAAAATCTAATTGAAAAAAATAATAATATAATTTAGAATATAGAAGTAAAGGAAATAATTCTATTTGCATTATATTGTTAGATGTTTGTATTTTATTGTTAAGATAGGAACCTTATTCACACAATATAATAACAACAAAACACGTGTTATTTTCTCCATCTTTATTTCTAATTGTAAGTGTCACTATTTTCTTCCACTTTTTCAATAGTTAGATTTTTCATGGCTATAATATTTGAGTGTTAAATATTTAAATTAAGTTTTCATCTCCAAGAACGAAATATTGTTTGTATTTTATCAATTTTTTATTTTTATTCAAATCATTAAACGAACATATCTAATTCTAATGAAAACATAGTTACTTTTTACATATTGCCATTAGGTAGATTGAAAATTTTTTGTAAATGGAAAAATAAAAGGAATTTGCAATAAATATCTTTATGACTTATATTAGCCATAATTGATTATTAACATTAATTATAATATAAATCTCTATATACTATAATAACTTTGTTAAATCTGAACAACGAAAAGAGTATTAAGTATTAGTTATATTAGAATGAAGTAGTATGTACATTAATCAGCCGATTGCAATTTGAAAACTGGTTAACTACTTACTTTGCACTCGGTTTCATGATGTCCACCATGTTGCACCATCAGTTGCGTTCTAATAGCTGTTGTTGGAAAACGAGAAACTCGAAGCTTAAATCATTAATCAACCGATACGTCGTACCGTGAACAGTAATGTGCATTTCATCCCTTAACTAGCTATACTATACTACACAGTATTCCGATATGTATTATGCCATGCGCGTAATCAAGCATAAATAATTCCAAGCTAAAACATAATACCGTTAAATCTAATCATGCGCTTTGTACACCTGAATGTAAAGGCACGTAGCGTAATTAAGTAATTTAATATTTCTTTTATGTATATTATACATATATCTCAGTAATGTCTCACTTGAAATTATTGCCTTGATATTTATCTATATATTTTATATTATCGTTATTAGATTTTTATATAAAATCAAATTTTTGATTGAACACGACTTAAATAAAATTCAAATAAAGTATTATATTTTTTTTTATTTATTTTAAATTTTATCAAAAGAGTTATTGTAACAATAATACAATTAAATTGTAGATTTTTTTTATTGATTAAATAATAACCTTCAATAACACATACTATATTTTGAATATTTTGTGTCTTTTTCATGTTCGCATTCTATAGGTTTTTATATATTCAAATTTTGCATTAATATCTGTAATCTAATTTATTATTAAATGTCTGCAGTGAGAGATACATGAAAGTTGAATTGTTTCGTGTATATTTTGATAAATTATATTATATATGATATAATTTTAAAAAATCTAAACTTTAGAGGAAAGGCTTCTTAAAATTTACATCTTTGAAAATACTATATATGCAAGTTTTATTAATTATTATTTTCTCAATTATTTCATTCTGAATAAAAGAATAGTTTCATTCTGAATGATTTATCAAATATTAATAATTTCATATATAATTAGTAATTATTATATAATTAGTAATTAATAACTAATAATAGTTTTAATAATAATTTATACTCAAAAATGTATAAATAACTATATATTTATCAGATCAGATTTTTAATTCTAAAAGTTTAACCATTTTGTATTAATTTATTTATATATTAAAATAAAAAAAAATAATATTAATGTTAAAAATAAAGTAATAAAAAGTTACAATATGAAATATATAAATTTATCTGAAAAATAACGAATCAATTCTACAATTTTTTTGATATACAAAAAAAAATTAATATATAAATTATTATTTATTTTTGTATTAAACGAAACGAAACTTATAAAATAAGATAGCTCTATCTCCGTTATACTGCCATCTTCTTCTATTTTCATCTAGCTTCATCTTACACAAATTTCAATTGCTTATAACTTAATAAACAAATCTCAATCGACATTTTTGTATATCAATTTTTATATTCGTTTTAGTTTCTAAAATCAATCCTCTCAAGTATCCCACGAATATATTAACATTAACATTAAATTTATTAATCATAAATTTTTAAATTATTCTAAAATAGTTATACATAATATAAATTTTTATGCGACGGAAACAATAATAAAATGAATTATTTCGAAAAATCGACAAGCAATTTGAGAAATTGGAAATTTATCTGAGAGTAAACGAGATTACACGTAATGTGGAAGCGTAAGAGCAATACATATATACATACATATGCAAAACATTCCGGTTTTCGTCGTAATGAAATGTTTTGCTCCCCGTTACAATTCTCAATGAATGGGCCACACCACGACGAAACGTTTAATCGATTCAGTGCCTCACGGTATTTCATGTAGACGGCAATTGCGATTAAATTCGAACGGTAAATCGGATTATCGACCATATTGCTTACATGCAATTACGTATTGAGTATATTGGAAAATCGAATCTTGATGATAATCATTGGTTAATCTTTTCTTAATTCGTTGTTTTTAGAATTGCAGAATATCCATTAAAAAAAATAAATAAATAGACAATAGATGCTTGCAATATAAAAGTTTTGGCAAATACGATTAAAGAAACAGAACTTGAATAGAAATTTGCATTATTCTTCAATCAAAATGCATTCTCTATATTTTTATACATTTAAATTTTGTATAAGTAAACACGTACGACTTGCTCATAAAGGAGATTTATCAAATTATAATAATAACTTCACTTCATCTAACGTAAATTTCAATTGCTTGTAACCCAACAAATAAACCTATAATGAAATTCTTGTATATATTAACATTTTATATTCGCTTTAACCTCTAGAATCAATCCTCCAAAGTTGTTCCAAGAATGTATTAACATAAGTATATATGCCTACAATAAAATACAATCTTTTCTGATGTGTATGTACAAGAGAGTACGATGTTTCCACATCTCCATATAAAAAATGAAAAGTATAAGCTATTTCTGCCCACGTGTACACGTACGTGGTTGAATGTAGTTACCAAGAGCCATAATTACGACAGTATATAATTCGTGCATAGCATACGTTGCATATACTCTTCCTTGTCTTGTTCTTGCAATTCTTTCCTTTTCTTTCTTTTCTTTCTTTCTTTCTTTCTTTTTTTCTTTTTTTTTTTTGCACGCTCCTATAATTGCCCCGACAAATCGATGGAGATTCTTGTAATCACAATGGTACTGTCGCGAAAGGACTGAGATAGAAAAGGACTGTGGATCGGCCCTTTCATTAAGAAACAAGCGGATCTTCTCTCTATGCTGCTATTCCAGCCACGAAGGAAACGAAAGTTTCGTCGCTCTTTGTACCCTGCGTTTCCTTCCGTAAAAGAAATTAAGTAGCTTACATTGACGACATTAACCGTGGAAATATTACGGATTTGCGGCAGCTTTTGATTCTTCCGAACGAATTAATATCATCGATCGTGATACGAGATGATATTATTTAAATTTTGTTAAAAAATATTGTTTTTTTATAAATTATTATTTTTTTCTTCTTCAATAATTTTCTATAAATTATTGTTGAATATATTACTATTATTTATTTTTATTTCTAGAATAAATTACGTAATAAATATTTATATGTATTTCAAAATAAAATCATTTTCGTATCTTTGATGTGAATATAAATTAAATTTCTATCTTATGTTGGCTATGAATGAGTATTTGCACGTATTTTAATTTTCCAATATTATATTCCATATTTTATTTCTATATTATTAAATTTGTACAATTACGTATATAAAATTATTATTAAATGATATGAAATATAATATATATAAATTTAGTATATAATTATATATATATTTTAATATAATTTAAAATAATTAATTAAATGAGTAAATGAGATAAATACGATGGTACATATATATTTTTTGTAATCATTGCATATTATATGTTTATATAAAAATTAACGATAAAAAAGTATAATAAAAGTCTTATGATATAAAAAATATATTATAATAATTTGAAGTTATAAAATTAATTTTCTGAGAAATTTTTTATCTCAATTCAATTATGAAGGTTTAATTACCTAATTTAAATTAAAAAGATATAATTAAGTGATAAGTCGATTCTTTTCTTCATGAAAGTATATTTCAAGTCTATTTTTTAAGATAATATACGTTAAAAATTATTATATTTAAATATAATAATATAATATGTAAATGTTTATAACAATAATACATAAAAAAAATAATTTTAAATTATATATCATCTAATTATTATTTTGATTTTTTTAAATATAATTATCGTATTACATATAATCAATGATATAAAATTTATAATAAACATATAGAAGAAAAAAAGAAACAATTTAATAATACAAAAGTATACAAAAAAGTAGAAATTGAATTTTAAATCTCTGAAATATTTTTTAATATTATAAATATTTTTATATTTTATATTATTATTCTTCTTATATTAAATTATTTTTTCTCATTTAAAAAAAGTAATAATAACAAACGTTAAAATCTGTTATTATTTCAAGTAAATTCATTCATGGTATTATTTCAATTATTTCAAAATTTTCATCTCAAAAGAATAATAATTGTTTGCTACGAAAACTTAATCTAATTTTGAAATTTGTCATTATGTCAAAAAATGGTTGGAAAATACTGTTTTAATATAGTGTAAAATATTTTGATGAACATGTAAATGTGTTATTCCATCATGGATTTGAACGGGACATTTTTTAATCAATTTATTGTGACATGTATATTATATGAAAAATAAAAAAAAAATTGACAGTTTAATCCCAATGACCTTGAACAAAAAATAAAAGAACGTATATGTATTTTAATCTGAACGTAATTGGTTTTGTTTTTTTTTGTGTGTGTTTTTAAAATGAAAGAACGTGGAATTGTATGTAATTTAATCTAAATGTAATATTTTTTTCTTTCAAAATCATTTTTCGTTTTCAAAGGAATTAATCCTCCATGTTGTATATACATAATACGGTTTGGTTATCAAATAATTAAATAATATGAAAAAGTAATTACATTATATTCTCTTTATAAAAATGAAAGAATATAAATATTTTTGTCATTAATAATTGATAAAAAATAAATAATTTTTTTTATTTCTAAAAAATTGATTCAGAAAGAATTAAAATTCAAACTTTTTTCATAAACTTCGAATAATAAATATAATAATAATCGTAATCAGTATGTAATATGTAATAATAATAAGAAGTAATAATGATATAAATATTTAACATTATATATTAAGAACCTAGTTATTTTCATCGAAATCAAATAATAAATAATTTATTTCGTGAAATGTTAAATAAATTATTTAAATGCAAATATGCTAATTTATTTTCTGAATATGAAATATTATATTAAATTTCAAAAATAAATTATTTCTTAAATAATTTGAAAAATAATTTCAAAATAATTTTTATTTATTATTATTACTCGAGGAGGTTTTAATAAAAAATACAAAGAATTATTTGAAAATTATTTTTCCATAAAGAAGAAAAACAAAAAAATTGAGAAAATCTTTATCCAAATTTAACTATGAAATTAAGTTAATCTAAGTTATTTTACGAAATAAATATTGATAATAAATAGAAATTTAAATTATTTCCTATATTAGATTTTCATAAAAATTTAAATTACAATTAGAGCCTTTTCTTTTCAAATAATTTTTAAATCCTTTAAAAAAATTTACTGTTCTAAGTCTTATACATATAGTGATTTCATATTTTTGCTAGTTTCGTTACTTTTTTCTCCCTGCTGTAGAAATTCTATTTTCCGTTTCTGTCGAAAACGTCTCGCGAAGATTCTCATGGCGAAAGACGGTTGGCTTGTATATAAATAAACCGGTGTAAATTTAGAGGGATTCTCGAACAAGCACGTGTTACACGTACACACGAAGAGGATGCTTTCGGACCACCTGCTTCCAACAGGCAACCGTCATTGCGGGAAAGGTTGGTCTCTCCATTATGTATAGTAGAGGATGGCACGACTTTTTCTTCGGATGCTGTTCTGTCGTCTACCTGCCTCTCTGTTCCGACGTACTGCACCCATTACGTGAATCCAGAGGATCTACTATACTACATAGAATACACACACTTGAACGTAATGTGTACTGGACTTATATTTTAATATGAATACTGTTTGTACGAAGGGACGAAAAGTTCGGGTTTCTGTGTCCGTGTCATGTCAGAACGTGATCGAGATCTTCCTGCGGCATCTTATGTTGCTCTTCCGTTTCCTGTGTCTTTTCTGCGTCGAGAAGGATCAGTGTTTGCATGTAAGAATTATTATGAGTTAATTATTTAAGTTTTGTTGTATTCTTTAATTGCAACGGATGAGTTTTTTTTAACAATATAGAAATTAATTTAAATTGTAATTTTGAAGTGTTTAGATTTGTGGTAAATTTGTGGAAAGTTGATATTTAATTCTATTAAGTAATATCGTTTTTTAATTAGAATTATTGGAGTTAAAAGTTAACTTAATTTTAGTAACATTGGTTTGAATATTTACAGATGAAAGAGCAGAATTGATTATTAAAAATTAGATTTATATTATTAGATATATTAAAATTATGGTACAAACTTATTTTTCAATTAAAAGTAAATAATTCTTAATATTTCATTCTTAAATACATAATTGTAGTTATAAATTATTCTTAAATTATTTAAATAATATTTAGATAACTAAACTAATTTTTGAAATTATATATTTATTTAATACCTGAAAAATTAGACTGAAAAAGATTTATATTACGAAATATATATAATTCAACAAAATGTAATAATATTTCAATATTATATTAGATTTCTTTTGTTTTTTTCACGTATGAATTATTTAAAATTTTTAATATTATGTCATATGAAAAAGTTTCATTTATAATATAATTAAATTTATTTATAACATTTAGATATCATGCGAATCAAAATAATGTATTTGATTCATTAGATTCTATACTAACAATTTGATTATCGATAAGAATCCTTGGAAAGTTCAATTTATATAAAATATTCAGAATTCGAGGATCAATATTAAAAACAAACACAAAGGTATGCAAAAATTTTGAAATTAAATAGTTCCATCTTCATCATAATCCCAAACTTAAAAATTTTACTATTTTCATCGAATTTGATTCAAGAAAATTAAAAAAGAAAATTCCAAAAAACATAGTTTCGAACTAATTCTTTCAAATCAAAAATAAAAATTTTGATTAAAATGTTAGACAAAGCAAAGCAAAGAATTAGAGATTAAATACTTTCATTTTCCTTATATTCTTGCTTTGCCTAACTCAAATTTGATAAATTTATTATTTTTATCGATTGAATTCGATCCAAACAGAAATAATTAAAAAATATTTCGAAATATGCTAGACGCGATTCTTCCGAAAAAAGTAATTAAACTGAATTAATAACGATTCTGGTTAGAATTTTCCGCTGGATTATCTTTTGTTACGATTCGATACGACGGCGTAAGCTCGTAAAAAAAATGCACCCTTCGTACACCGCGGCCATCGCGTCACGGCTGGTAAGTCGATTAGAGGCGAAGCATTCGACGTTCCTTTTGTCCGGAACAGCTGATTCGTTCTCGGCTCGATTTTACCCTTCGGAATTCCATCCGTACTATCGCGAGACACGCTCTCTCGTGACGCGTAACGCATTGGTTGGCAGTTTCTTTCCACCCTCGTGGCGACCCTCACCCCTCCACGAAATAGAATGATTCGCACCAGCGGAGGAACCCTCCCCCCTGCTCGACCTTCCGGAAATCAATAGTTACGCGAAGGACGAGCCGGCTAGGAGGTTACGATCTCTCCCTTTGCCCTCTGTCAAGTTCTTAGGAAAGTTGGTTCAACAATTGCGCAGCATCAAAGAATTCGGGAAGATTGTGAACGATTCTTGCTCTTTCTCTCCTTTTCCTTTCTTTCTTTTTTTTTCTTTCTCTTCCTTTGCTTCCTTCCTGGCCTTTCTGATCGGAATCGAACGTTAATTGTGACTGTAGAAAGATAGAGGATTTGATTGGACTGGTAGAAATTGGTGTTTCGATGGTAGGGAATTGTATGGGGTAAAATTCTAGACGGTGTACAATATTGTAGGAAGGAAAGCGATTTGTCGTGTAAAGATGAGTTGAAAATGTAAGAATTAGTGGAGTAGTTTTTTGATAATTATTCAAACGTTCAATTAATTAATTGAAATAATTCAAAGCATATTGAAAATTGAAATAAGATAAAAAAGGAGTTTAATTGGAATTTTATCGTAAAAATGATCATAGAAATGGTAATTTTATAAAAAAATTTTGAAAAAATAAAGTTTTTAGATAATTATTTGAATGTTAATTGCAGACGATGTGAAATTATCCTGAATATATCAAAAAATTATATAATACAATATAAAAGCGATCGATTTGTTGTATTAGTATTGTTAAAATAAATCGTAGAAATCATAATATTTTATGAGATTTCTTTTTCGAAAAAATAATTTTCTTTTTCAATAATTATTTGGACATTAATTGCAGAAAATATAAAATTATATAGAATATATTAAAAATTGTAATATGAAACAAAAGAAAATTTAATTTTTTTTTTTTTTTTTTAGAAAGTCGATAATTATTTAAATGTTTCTCGATAATTATTTTTTAAATTGATTGTAATGTAAAGATAAAAAATCGATCTGATAGATCAGTATTTTGATAATATGAAATTATATAAGATATGTAGAAATCGATACAATATTAAAAGGAATGATTTGTTATATAAGAGTAAGCTAAAAATGATAGAGGATTGAATTGATACTGTCAACTGTTTCAATAGGATAGAATTATACAGGCTGTATCGAAAATTGTGATATGAAGTAAAAAGAGGTAATTTATCATTTAATATAATAATAAATCAGAAATATATTAAGTAAAAAATAATTTCGTTTTAGTTTCATTTGCAAGGAATCATTTCTTATAAAATTTTAATTTAATTATTATGTGCTAATGTATTATAAATATAGTTATATATAACTAATAATTGGTACATCAAAAAAAAATCTTTTGCAAAAATGCAAAATTAATAATCAATAAATAAACAATAAATAGAAAATAAATAAATATGAAGATCGATTATCTAAAATTTGATTATTTAAATCGTTAAATAAATCTGAAAATATAATCAATCACATATATATATATTTACAATAGTATACAAAATAAGTTTACATTCTAGAACACGTATTAATTTTTAAAAATTGATTATTTTTTAATAATACATTTCTTTTATTAGATATAAAAGTTTATTTAATTTCTAGTGATTTTATGAAGTATTCACAAATTTCTTTTCGAGACTATGCGATCTATTGGATCCATATCCAATTAATTTAAATAATCGATTCTATCAATATATTTCATCTATTATATTCTTCCAATTCAACAGAATGAATTCAATCATTGAATTATTATATATTTTTTATTGAAAAACATTTAAATGGCGAAATTTTTAAAAACCGAGATTAGTAAATTAATATTTAGAATATTATTTTAATTGAAAAATATTACTTAAAGATGGTTTGAAAATCTATTTGAAAAATATATTATATTTTAAATATATTATAAATTAAAAATAAATATTATTTTTTTATTAGAATTATTTTTTTTTTTTTAAATAACGTTACTGTTGCTAGAAAGATGAGCTAAATGAACTAATAGAATAGAAATTTTTATATACCAGATTTTTTTTGCGAGAGAATCAAGTTGCTCTTAATTTTTAATTAATTAAAAATAGTAGTTTTAATTATATTTTTTTAATTATAGTAGTTATAAAAATGTTTACACATATTTTATTTTTCAACAAAACATTTTTATTAGATTGATAGATTCTATTTTTTTTTTCATAATATTAAATTTCTATATGAAAGCATTTATATGAAAGTATATTATAAATTGGTATAAAATGATACTAATTATTAATTAAATTTAAATGCATAATTTAAATACTATAGTAAATATGTACAAATAATTTTTTTAGTCATTGTATTATATGAGTATTTAACATAAAATTATTTAAATTTTTTTATTCTCATATATGACTCAATTATGTTTTTAAATATAAATATAATCTTTTTCTATTGAAATTATAATCAGATATTCTATTAATTATAATCACATTTTTTTGATATTTACTTATTTTAAAACATAATTTAAAAGATATGAATAGATTTTTTGTTAAATTTGCTTAAAAAATGCATTATCATATTTATTATCCAATTAGTATTAATATTTTTTTTTCTATTATATATAGAAATATATTATATGTATATATATATATATATATATATATATATATATATATATATATATTAGATTATATTATATATAGAGATATATTATATATTCATATATAATATGAGAATTATAAATGTTTTGTAAAATAAATAAAAAAAGAAAAATGAAATTTTTTTTAAGATCTCATTTTAGAGAAAATTGAGTTCGAATATACGATTTTGAATTAGTTAGATATGCATATTCAATGAATTTTCAATTCTGATTTTCTCGAAAATTTGTCGTTAAATAAAACAAAATTTTATTCTACATTTTTAACTTATTTTTATGCTATGTAGAATAACTTTCTGTCAATTATACATTCATATCAAGGAAATTTTCCAATTTCACGTGTTTTTCGCCAATTTTTCATTTTCATATTTTTTAACAAATTCGAAAACTTGATTTTTTCAAAAACAAAGTTTAATATAAAAAATTGTTATTCTATGTTCGATTTATTTTTGTACGAGTATTCTTTACATTTATACTTATATTTATACTGTAATAAATGTTTCTATAATTTTTGTTTTTAATCATTATAATAAATAAATAATATAAAAATACAACGTGCATCCCATTTTTACAATTATATCTACTTATAGAATTTTCATAAATTTTCTATAATACTTATTTTAGTTATATAAATTTCAATTTTTCCAATTGAAATATAAATATATTTTGCTTTTCTTGTAACTTTTTTTTTTATTTACTTTATGTAATATATAATACATAATAATATATAATACATAATGTAATATATAATATATTAAAATTTTTTATATTTAATTATTGATGATTATTAAATTAAAATGATGAATTTTAACAACAAAAATTAAAAAAAGAAAATAAAACCGACACGTGTGCTACTCGTAATACAAAAAAGAATAATCTAGTTTTATTTATTATTACAAAAAGATCGCTAGTGGTGTTCAAGTCAAGCTCTTACTCGAGTCTTTCTCTTCTAGTTTCTAGTAATTTTCTATGATGTGCTAATTAAGCGGAAAAATACAAATTCTACAATAATAACTAAAAAATATATTTTATGAAGTTTATTCTATGCTAAAAATATTATTTATTAATAATAATTAAATGAACAATAACTAAATAATTGCAAGAAATAAAAAATTAATCAAGATCGTGTACTTTTTATTTGAAATAAAAATAAGAATCATATATAATAATTTTAGATTAAGAACAAAAATTAAAAAGTAAGATATTTAATATTTAAGAAAATATAAAAAGAATTTTGGAAAATAAAAATTTCCCCAAAAAAATTATCGAATCTTAAAAAATGTAATTTTAAAATATTTTTATTTTTCTATTTGTTATTTAATTTCTGAATAAATTAATTTTTATAATATTTATTTTTTTATTCATTATTTAATTTTGTGATGCAATTAAATTTGTAAATATCAAATAGAAATTTAAAGTAATTTTTCTTGCAGATTTATTATTTAAATAATATTATAAATTAATATTATTTTAGCTAAAATAACATAGAAAATAAAAGTTATCTAAAAATTTTATTCAAATAAGAGTTTTTCTTTCAATAATCATTACTATGAGTAAAGAGACAAGCATTTGACTTAAAAATAATTATAAAATACGAATTAATTACTGATTAATGGAACGAAATTGTGGAGTGACATCTGTGGATATTAAACTTCTAACCGCGGGCTATATGGAAATCGCATTTCACTAATTTTGTGAAATTATCGCATCATATATTGAATCGATAAAATTTTTTTATTTCTTTTTAGTAATGTTATTTCTCTTAATTTCTTTTCATTTTTATACTTTAATATAACATTTACGACGAATTTAAATAACAGGAGTAAAATTTACGATTTTATATGGAAGAATGAAAAATCGTTCATGGTCGAAGGTTTAAAAAAGAATATTTTTTATTTCGAATAACTTTTTCTTTAATAATATTTATTTTTGAAATTATAACATTGTAATTCATCAGATTCTGATAGAAAAATAAATAATTGAGAAAAATATTTTTCAAAAATTGTTTTTTATAAATAGTAGCATTGTAGTCTAAGATACTTGGTTCAAGTATTTAAAGTTGACTAATATGAAATCAAAAATTTATGAAATTAGAAAACAATAAAAATATTACAAAATTGATAAAAATATATAATATTGAAAATTCAAAATTATTAACATTAAAAAAAATGAAATTGAAAATTATTTTGAAAGTACTTTCATTTTTATATTAACAAAATATATTAACATAATTTTTTAGTTAAAAAAATATGAAATCTTTAATGTTTATAATAAAAATTGTTTTTTTATACAATATCATTTTTATTATAAACATTGTAATTTTTCTTCAAAATATCGAATATGCGTTTTATCAAAATGTTATATTATTATTATTATTATATTTCTATTATTATTATTATTATATTTCTATTAATATTTATATTTCTTCACGTGTTATAAAATGAATATTATTAAATTAAACAAAAAATGTTAAACATAAAAATTCTTATACAATATGTGATATGATGATTGAAATAAGATATGTATATAAAAAAAATTATTCATTAGGCATCTTAATTTCTTATTAATTTCTTAATTTTTTATTAATTTTTTATTCGTCACAATTTTTACAAATATTAAACATAAATGTAAAAATTATTATTATTTAATATAACCATATTCTGCAAATAATACAATAAATCCAATCCATTTTAAATGATCTCTTTTAATAATTGTTGTAACAAAAAAAATTGATATGATTTTGTTAATATCTGGCGGATAAATTCTAAATTATGAATAGTTTGACATCTTCCCTCTAAATATTTTGTCCGAAAATTATTAAAATTATTCGAATAATTTTATTCTTTTAATTTAAAATTAAGATAAATACAATATTTTACAGCTCTCTTGCTTTATTATACTTTATTATTCTATACTTTATATCATTTTATAATGATACATCTCAAAAGTTATGATATTTTTCAAGAATTCGGGATTATTTTTTAACCTGAGAATTTTTAACAAAGTAATAAGCATTCAGACCGAAGAAAAATGAAACGATCCAACATAGTTGAAAGTAAAATTGGTAAAAGATGATGAAAAAGATCCATGTGTCCATCATCTTCAACTTTCAAAGAGATTCACTTCGTTAAGAGATTAGTACTACGGTTCTGTGTCTTCGCTTCGATCTCCTTTAAGACGGTACAATTAATGATGTTTAAACTTTTCTAACTGCCGCCAGGAACTTTACGTTAGAGAAAACGTTCGAAGGAACTTTAATTAAACTTTCTCGGAGGACGGAATACCTTGAATTAAAATGTGATAGCGCGTAAAAACTCGGTTAAGTAATTAAACGTCCGGACAAATTTGCGAAAGGATTGTCTGCTCTGTCGATAACCTTAATAACGTCCAAAGTTGTAACGTTGTAAGTGTCTTAGATCATCTCATTCGAATGAATAATTTACAAGAATTTCCATTTACTTTTATGTGTAAAAGAAACAGGATAAAATATAATATTTTTTTCTCGCAAGAAAAAACTATTTTTTTTAAGTATCTAAGACCTTCGATTTCGATCGTCGATTTCAGTCAACATCGTATAATTACCGAATATACACGAAGATTATCGACTTTAGTCGACAGTTGCCGAATATACATGACCGGTTGTCGACAACCACCAAATATATACGATTGTTGATTTTAATATGCAGCATATGCGGGAATCAAAAAGGTTTTTAACTTTTTAATAATGTTTAACGAATATAATCATCATGAGGAAATAATTATTTTTGAATGACAAAAATGAAGTTAAATTTCAATATGTAAAACAATCTCTATGAAAAAGGAATAGAGCATTTGTTAGAGCATTGAGAACGAAGAAAAAATATAAAATTAGAAAACACATTTTCTTTATTAAGTTTCACTTAAGTTTAGAAGAATAAAAGAATATTATTCTGATAATTTGTAATCAATCGCTCAAATGGATCTATTCCATTGTGGTTGCATTATTTGATTCATTGATACTTTTCTAATTACTGAAAAAATTTTGCATTTTTACGGATGTTTAATTTTTAAATTTTTATTTAATATTTTTCCAATACATTCAATTGTCTGAGTACTTGCATCAGTTTCAGAATTAAACAATTAAGTAATTATAATCTGAGTTTGATATATCTTCGAATTCTTTCTATTCGTCTTATTTAACTTAACTCTAATCTAACTTGAATCCAAAGTTTTCGTACAAAAAAATGAATGAAATTTAGTTTGTGATTTTTTAAAAAAAAAAGTAAGATTATAATATAACATTAATGTATAATGTATAATATTATCATAATATATATATAATGTAAATATTATCATTGTTTGATTTTAATTATATAATCAAATACACGCTTTCAAAACAAAATTCCATCAAAATTGAAAAGTTGAATGTATTAAGAGAAATAATTATACTTAATCGAGAATTGAATATTATTGAAATTAACTTTTATTTAAAATAATAATATAAAATTTTTATTCCAATTGTTATTTGTCATTTTACTTTCTATTAAATAATATATGATTTTCATTATGCTGAAAGCATGAATGCAATTTAATAACTTGTGGAAATTTACATTTTAAATATAATATATAATAAAATAATTATCGAGATCTACATTTTTATGATGTCGGCATTTACTTTGAGATTTAATCTCATTATAAAATCATTTTATTGTTATAGTCTGAAATGAAAAATAAAAATAATAATATTCATTCCATATCCCTACTTAAAAGAGAATTTGCATATTCATATTTCTGGCACAAACAGATAATATTTGAATTATAATTTATTTGAAAGATAAATTACTTTAATATATAATATTTTTTATTTCATTTCATTAAGAGGATATCGAATTTTTTGTTTTATAGTGATTTTCCTTCATATTTTTTTACTTATTATTTTGAAAATTTATTTGCTATTTTCTATCTTTTATTACTATTTGAATCATAAAACAAAAATGAAAATCATAAAACAAAAACTTAATAATCCCATTTTTATTGATTTTATACTTTTTACGTGATTTAGCAGCTTAAAAAAAACGCTTTAAATATATGTTAAAATGAAAAAGTTGAATAATTTAATATGCAAATTTAATATTGCAAGGTATAAGAATTTGAATTATAGGTGTACAGGGAAATAACTGGTCAAATCTAACTTAAAATTTGTTCTCATGTAAAAATTAGAAAATGTAATTTATCATGTTTTTTCTCTATGATCCTTCCAATTTTATTTGATATAAATTTTATTTTTTTATCCTTCCAAAATTATTCTTTATTTTATTCAAATTAATTATTTTTATTTTAAATATAAATATAAATACAAATTTTCTTTAAATCATCTATTTTAAATCAGTTTTTATTATTATTTATTTACAATAATTAATATTACACAAAGATGGATAAATAAAAAACATGTTATTGAAAAAAATTTTATTGAAAATTATAAAATATCAAAAGAATTTTTTGGATCTATTCAAAAAAAGAAAAAAAAAAGAAATTGATCTAAAAACAAAAGATTTATATAAAATTTTTATATTTATGTATAGTTTATATAAATTTGTTAATATACAATATTTTGCAATATATTTTAAAATTGTACACAAATATAACAAATATAGAATCTGAGAATTTTACTTTTTTATATATTAAATAAAATAATTATTAAAAAATAGAATATCTCTGCTATGTAGAGAGTTTATTTTGCTATTTCAAAGTTTAATCAAAATGATATAATTTAATACATATTGCAATAAAATTTATTTTAAAAAAATTTACAATCAATTTCGGGATAAGAATTAACCATATTTTCATATATTTAAAAACTGCTTAAACTTCGGAATTGAATTGATCGAATTTTCGTATTTCGAACTTTTACACTTTTGAGTCAGTTGAACTTTCCAACTAACTGAACTTTTCTGCTGAAAACTCTTGTACTTTTCAACTTCTCGTGTCTTATATTTTTGTAATTTACATTTTATGTCCTTTACGAGTGCAAATTTTTATTGCGACAAATAAATTGTAGAAAATTTTAATTACTTAATATATTTAATTGCATAAAAATTTAAAGCTTTAATATTTTTTCATTTTTTTTCTTTTTTTTTTTTTTTTAGTTTCTTAATAAAAAATTTCATTTCAATTTTAATTTATATCATATATATATATATATATATATATATATATGAGCAACTTTTTTATGATATTATAAAAATATTTTTATGATATTATAGAAATAATATATAAATATGAAATTTTTATTTCTTTCTTTATTCTTAGAAAACAATATCATGAGAATAAAGTATTCAAAGCACATTTACAAAATACATTTGTATCTATTTTATTGATACAATTTTATTTTTCTTTTCTACAAAACAGGGAGATGCAAGTTAAAATATTTCTTGCAACATCTGAATTTTCAAATATAATTTTAACTTATATATATATATAATTTATATAATTTTAACTTATATTATGTACTATAAATCAAAGAGTAATTAAATTATCCGTTATTTTTTCTTATTTATGTCATATCCAAAATTTATTTCTGCTTTCATATTTTATTACAGTATCATTTATATCTTATATAAAAGAATATTTCTTTTATTTTATTAAATTTATAATTTTTTAAAAATAATTTATTTATATGTGAATTTATATGAATTTTATGAAATCTTTTTTTTTTGTATTCAATGTAGAAGAAATTAGAAATATTAAAGAAATGTTTTTACAATTTTTTTTATAATTAGATACAAATTTTTCTTTTACGCATAAAATAAAAATTTCAAGATTAAGTTAGATTTTTTTTAAAATGGAATATTATATTTTTACTTAGGAATATTATTGTTTTTTTTTTAACGAATTCAACAAAGTGCGATATTTTGTTGAAAGCTTGTAAAATCATGAAGAATTGAAAAGTTAGATCAATTCGTGTGTTGTATTAGCAACACGGTCAAGTAGGGTATATTGGCTAAAGGCAAGTGGCACAAGTTGACCTAATTCTTCGATTTTTCATGATTTTACAATTTTTTATAAAATGAAATATCGTCGATCTTGAATTCTCTTATGAAAGAAGTATAATATTCTCAAAAAAAAAAAAAAAACAAATAATTTAAGAAATTAAAAAAAAAATAATAATTCGACATTCAAGAAAAAATATTTGTATCGTGTTATTTCTTTTTTCATAATAGATAAATTTTGTGAAAATATTTTTTAATATTTACAGAAAAATGTATATTTTATCGAGATTGAGAGTTTCATCAAAATAAATTTTTATTTAATTAATTATTTAAATAAAATTTATATTACATCTTTTATTTATGTTAAATATTGCATTTAAATAATTACTTATTAATAATTCTGAAAACACATCAATTCATTATAAATGAGATTCTGTTTATTCTCTTGTACATTAATTTTTACCAAATTCAAATTAAAATATTCTTAAATTTTTTTACATAAACAGTTTAATATTTTTTATAAGAAATAATAAGCTCGATTAATACATTAAAAATTATATATAACTTCATTTAAAATTTTTATATGATTCTTAAAATTAATGACTTACAGAAATTTAATAGCATTAAAATATACATTCGATATTTATCTCAAACATTTCTTAATACTATCAAAAACAAACACATATATATTCCAAGATAATAAAGTTAGATGGAGCAGACTGTCTTATTTAGCATAAGAATAACCAGTTCTTTACGATATAAAACATTAAGAATTGTTGTTGTACGATTAAACGATAAATTTTCAAGTTAACTGTTGCATAAAGTCGGAGGTCTTAAAAGTAAAATATTTTGCACACAAAGTATGCGATGTGCTTCAGGCTATCAGATAACGTTCCTCATCCGGTATTCGGAATATTTTTAAATTATTTATGTCGCGAAGAAAAGGGCCCCGGACAAAGGTGGTATTCACCCTCTTGTTTTAACAAATCCTTGAGATTCTCGCTTATTACACTCGAAATTATCCCGCTTCTATCACATTTTTTTCACGTTCCTCCCGTTCTTCAAGCTCGTTCATCTCGTAATTCTTTGGAGAACAAAAATGACTTTATTATACCTTCACGATAAATATGAATATATGTGAAATTTCATTTTCGAGGGAGTGTATTGTTTACAGTGCATGTTTGACTGGGAAAATGTTACTTTGAAGTTCGAAAATTCGGTTTCGAATAAAAAAAAAATTCAAATTCTGTATGTTGAGTGTGTAAATCAATCAATGTATACAATTATATAAAGAATGAATCATGTGAATTTACTATATATAAAAATTATTTATTAAAGGCGGATAATTATACATACGACAATAATTATATATAATATTTTTATTTTCCACTTTATGAAAACATGTATAAAGATCATTGTGAACTTTTTACATGTTTTATAATGTATCGAATTGCATTAGTCAAATATTGTACATTATAAAATTCAAAGTGACTGGTATATGTTGAGAAAAAATGAAATATAAAAAAAAATATATCAAAAAAACTTATTATAACGAGACAAAAAGAAAATGAAGAAAAATTGAGTATTTCAAATGAAACGTTAAAAAAAAATATATATAAAAGTTTCAAACTGACTAACTCGCAAATTCATGGAAAAAATCCGATAGAACATTTTTTGGAGGAACTAAAGCGGAACGTAAACAAGTCGAAACATCCAAACAAGATAAAATTCTTTTAAAATCATAGAATATAGATATAATATTTCAAATTCTAATTCTATTAATAAATAATTTAATAAATAATCTGATTATTATACTGTTATTATCATTACAATAACAATAGTTATAAATATTATTATAATATTCTACAATATATAAAATAAATGTTAAAATTATTGATTTTATACGTTCTATTTACAATGAAAATAATAATTAATAACAAATATAAATAACGTAATAAGTAAATTTATTTGAAGTTAAATTATAAAATAAATAATATTTGCATATAAATATAGAATAATAATTTCAAAATAAATCAATCCTTTTCTAAACATCCATTAATAAGATATTTTTTTATATTATATCAATTTAGCTAAAATTTTCTTTCCACATTGGATCATATATATTATAATAAAATTTTATTCGAATTAATAAGAATATAAGATCATTTTAATAATAAATAAAATATACAATAATCTATATTTTTGAGAAAAATAATATTTATTTACAGTTGGAATCTAACTTGCACGAATCATTAGACAATAGCATTTATATTTTTATTTTTCTTTATAATTTTATTAAATCTTATTTTTGAAAAATCCACTTGAGGAATAATGCTTTTTTACAAATAATTTTCATCTTTTCATGTTCCAATATTATATTCTCTTTTTTCATTTTGTCATTTTCTGATTTCTTAATATTTTATATAAATATTTTAATATTTTTATATAGAATATTTCTTAGCATTTTATAATATTTTTAATTTCATTTCAACAGTCAACTATTATTTTTGCTTTGATGTCGTGTAAACCATGTGAATATGCCTAAAATAAATTTCAAATTAAATTTTATTTCCATTGTTGTTGCCAGGAAATTCTGTTTATATTGTTGCGAATGTAGATGGAGAATAACTCGAATAATATAATATTCGGTTACAATATTCGAATATTAAAATATTTATATAATAAATATATTCTTAATTATTATAATAAATATACCTTATTAATTAACTTAAATTTTTAATATTTTTCAATGTTCATTTATATTTCATATTTTTCTACTTATATTTTTATATTTTTGCTAAGAAAATAAATCTATTTGTATTGTTCCAAATTCGAATAATATAATATTCGATTAATACAACATTCAAATATTAAAATAATATTTTAACAATGAATATTCAAATAATGGAAATTTTATTTAAATTTAATTTCGATTTCACATCATCGTTCGTCACTTTAATTTGACAAAGTATTAAAATTGGTCATCCCACGTTTCCGCATTCAAAGACAGTTTTCATTCACGAATTCTCTACATGATACACGTTTCTCCATCTTGGGAAACGCGCCCACGTATTGTCGAGATGGCAAAGTAGAATTTTTCTCTCTTGTTCCTTGACAGAAAGTTCATGATCCAAGATAGGTTTAATGTGGCGTTCGTATGGGTGGTCTACAATGAAGGAACGATGAGTCTTATGCCCATGAGCATTGTCACGTTCTGACATTTACAAACATTACATTCTCATTTGAACTTGATGTTTAAAGCTTCGCCATTTGTATCCCAATATTTCTTCAATTCTTGCCTTTCCCCAAAGGTGATTTTGAAGCGAAACTAATGGCGACTAATTTATAAAAAAAGAACTTGTGTATGATATAAATAGATATGATATAAGTGGAGACATGAGATGTGCAATCAATCAAAATTAGATATATGAAAATATATGAAATACGAAGATATATGGAATACGCGTGGCAAAATTGAGAACGCCTAATTAAATTAGATTTTTATTAAAAAGGAAATTATATAGAAAGAAGAATTATTCATATTTATTATTTGAAAAGATATTATTGAAAGCTATGTTTCTTAATAGCACATATGATTTATCGTAATCTCTTATACATTATATTATAGACTTTCTCTTCCTATTCAATTCTTGATTCGTGTTTAATATTGATAAATTGTTATTTATTATTAATTCTGACATTATTATATTAAGTGTTATTTTATATTAATCAATGTTTTATTATTAATAAGATTTAAAAGGATCAATATATTGTTATCAATACATTGATAATAAGATTAATAAGATTAATAAGATATCTCTCTAAGATACAATATTATTGATTGTATTTAATTTTGATACTTGTATTTGTACTTATTATTAATGTAAATATAATGTTTAACATAATTTTAAATATTGTTTAATAAAAAATTAAATGTTTTTATTAATTGTTTAATTAATATTATTAATATTAATATTAATTTACAATTAATATTAATATTTAAAGAAATATTTAAACGATTATTAATATTTTTGTTCTTTTTTGTCAATTATTGTAATGTTTCTATTATATAAATATTTTTTCTTTGACAATAATCAGTTAAATAATTAATAATATATTATACATATATAAAATACATATATACATAAGACGATATAAAAAATCCTTATACTAAAATTAATTGCTATATAAAAGTTGTGAAATTATTCTTATTTTGTCAATTATTTAAGATTTTCACAAATTAATTTGGTCTCATAACTATATTATGAGAAGAATATAAATAAACAAAGTTATACTGAACTATTTTTTCAATTTTTTTTTTAATTTTTTTTTTTTTTTTAATCTAAAAAATTTAAATCAACTTCAGAATTAAAAACACTATATCTCTAAACCGCAAAGAATAAAATTTATTAGGATTTATAAAAAAAACATTTATTCGGAAAGCATATACGTTCTTCGATTACTTACATAAAATTTTCAATGCCTTTGAATAAATCTCTCGTCCTCCCTCGTTCTGGTTGGCTCGATAAAAGCAGAACAGTCTTGGATCCCCTTAATAAAAGCCGATGCTTATCCGTGCATATTTTTCCTTGATTTTCCCGAAATCAAAATAGATCCAATCATATGAGAGAGAGAAAGAGAGACATAGAGAGATAGACAGAAAAAAATTTTCGTCCCTCTAGATTCGCTTGATTTCCAGTAAAACAACAACGTTGACAAAATGGTTTCCACGTGAAGAAGTCGCGCGTAAAAACATGTTTTCCAAATATGGTTGTTTTCGGTGGGATTTCAATAACAGTCCACGTAAATAGAGCGCAAGATTTTGAGATCTTTGATTAAAAAAAAAAAAAAAAAAAGAAAAGAAAGAAAGAAAAGTAAAGAAAAGGAAAATGTCAGATTTATCTTCTCTCTTTCTTTCTTTCTCTCTCTTTTTCCCTTCATAAATATATATAGTACGTTCCATTTTGGCATCCTGCCCATGTAAATGAAAACAAATACTTTCACCGCGTGCGCCCTCTTTTATTGCCTCCTTGATGCATGCCTTTATAAGCGGAACGAATGGTTATTATTCGACCAACTAGATCCATACACAATACGTGGGTTACATGATGTATGTATATTTATAATCACGATTTTGCATGTCGACGATTTGGTTTCTTGGTGCGAGTTCAACTATGCGACCTGTGTTAGTTGAATTATTGTTGATTAAGATATATGTGTTAGATATTTTCGTGCTATGCATTGATATGGACAAAGTTGCAAGAAATATTTATGATATAGGATATCTTGAATGGTTGAGAAAGATATGAGAGATAAGTTGAAAATAGAGAAAGAATGAAAAATATCTAGTGAAAAATTCTTGTATATATAGAAAATAATGAATTACATAATAATAATGTAATTTATTTTTACCTTTTTCTTTATGTTTCATGCAAATGGAAATATTTTTTATAACAATATAATAGAGCATTAAGACATGAATTTTATAGTTTAACATTTTATTTATTTTGCTTGTATCAAAAATGAAAAATAATATTGAAGAATAATATCGAAATTTTGAATTGATCTTGTTCTGTTGAAGTGATATTCCATCGTATAGAACAATATATGGAACATTGTATAATGTATAATACATATTCAATGTCTACAACGTTTCATATAAAATAGAAGTATTATTGATAACACAATTTATTAGTTGAATTCATATAAAATGTACGAACATTTTTGCAATTGACTTTTATTGAAAATTAATTCAAGAAATATTATAGAATTATAAAATTAGTCATTTTGTTTAACAAATATATATATATATATATATATATATATATATATATATATATATATATATATATATATAACATATCAAAGAAAACTTTTATTATGCATTATATTATCAATGTTTTTATTATGATTTATTATACTTTTTATATCATTTTGGCTCGCAACGAGAAAAATTTGTTTTAATTTATATAAATACTTCGAAACACAAATATTTGTGACAAGATCTTAACCTACTTATCGTTAAAAGAATCTATGTTTGTCACTTGGAATCAGACAGTCGTTCTTTAAAGAAGGTGAAAATCGGAAAAGTTGGGATACGCGTAGATATTGGATATTGGAAAGATATTCGAATTTCTTATTGGTTGTAGAACGGAAGTCGATGGAAAAAGTGAAGGGTATATGATGAGATGTTCTATTGGAAAATTCCATGTATAAAGAGAAGTATAAAGAGAAGGTGTATAATAAAGGGAAGAAAATAATTTTGGTAAATGGATTGCAGACTTCTATACTCTTGAAACATATACAGTTGAAAGAAGATCGAGTATTCGACCAATGTGAAAATAATAAAATTGTTTAAAATTTATACTGAAATAATTTTTATAAAATGTTTTATTATATACGTTTTATCATAAAATTTAATAATATTATATGAAAACAATTTTTTAATAATTTTTAATATTAATAAATTATTATTATTTATATATTTATAAATACATATATTTATTATATATTTTATTATTATTATATATTTGAAAAATCGAAGCAAGAGTATATATAATATAGCAAATTTCAGTATTACATTGCAATCCTCTCTGCTCTCTTTGTGGATAAATTATTTAAAATTTTTCCAGTCCTCAATATTATGTTTTAATAAAATTAATATTAGAAAAAAAATTAATATATTTGTTCATATTTTGTAAAATATATAATATGAAAAATATGTATTTGTATAAAATATATAACATATATAATATGAAAAATATGTATTTGTATAAAATTATGCAATCTAGTGATAAATTTCGACGACAACAAATTTAATCAATGAATAAGTTATCCTCTAACTCTTGTTTTAGTTATCTTTAGACGACCACATAGTTGCAACATTGTTGTTAATAGTAACTATAGTAATGCTTTGCATTCCACAAGTAGGGGTCGAAATTGGCCTACATATATAAGCTTTATACCAAAAACTTTGTCTTGATATATAAAATGAACAGAGAGATGAATGATTGGCATTTGTTTTTATTAGCTAATCTTGTCAAAAACAATGTAGTATTTTATTTAAACTATAAGTATTAATTATTTTTATTTATTTTTATATTTTCTTGTATAATTATGAAAATATAAATAAGATGAAAAAATTGATGAAAAATTAAAAAACAGAAAATTATTTATAATCAAAATTTGTAAAGCATAATTTCAATTAGATTAGGTTATATATGTATCAATTTTTTTTTTTATTTAGAAAAATATTTTCTTCATTTTTTTTAAATATAATTCTATAATAATGCTTTTCAAAATTTTTAATTTTTAATTTTTTATCACATTCTTACAAACAAAATTATACAGAAAAATTAAAAGAATGCTGCAAAGTTGCTTGAAAGTTGTTTTCACTCTCTCAAAGAAATTTCCCGCGGAAAAATTTATTTATTTGATTCATTCATTATTTAACGATCATACAGCTCATATAACTTTTGTTTATACAATTCTTTCGAGTTACATCCGGGGTTAAACCGGATATATATCCCGGATATATCCCAAATTTAAGCACACCGTGCGTCACCCTGGCTGTTTTACTACAGTGGGGTGATTTAATGTTCGACGGGCCAAGAAAATTTTATTGGAAAACCCACGAACCGTTTCAAACTATGGAAATCCATCACTCTCAGTGAATTTTCTTGTATTTCTATGCTCTTCTCGGAACATTTGCTTTGATCTATTCTCTTACTCTCTCTATTTTCAGTAACCGAGAGAATATTTATGCATAGTATATTATTCCATTTCCTTTTTTTTATGGAGATAAAATTTAGTTATTTAGAAGCCAGATATTTTTCCTTTTTCTTATGAATGCTTATATTATTACATTAAATAGATCGTAATTTTTTCAAATTGAATTAATATTTATTTCTTAAAAAAAAAAGAAAGAAAGAAAGAAAGAGAAATGATAAATCGTAAATACTTTTCTAGGGATTCTTATCGAGTGATATTCTGTTGTTCATTGTCTATTGCTAGTACCATGTTAATGCCACTTTAGTCTCCAAAGCCTCTAAAGTGAAACAATACTCTCAGCTACTTGTTCTCCACTCCTGTAGTCCTCCTTTATAATATGTACTAGTTAGGTATTTCAATCTGTATTCTGAATACTGGTATTTCAAAATTTAGTTAACACAATGGAATGTCAATAATATGTTTTTATGTAACTAATCAGTGATTTAAGTTACTTGGTTTATATAGTATTATTGCATTTATTTATCTTAATTTATATCTGTACATAATTTTTAAATAAATATACATATAATTTTTATCAAAATTTAAAAATTTAACTATTTATAAATTTTTCTCGCATTTTTTTTATTTATAATACAAATGAATCATAATAAATAATTAATATTGATTAAATCAATAAACATGGTATTAAAATATATACAATCATCGATCAAATTTTTATGCAAATTTTATATTTTATTTTATGAAATATATATATATATACACACACATTTCATTATTTATTTGTTTTAATAAACTTCATAAAATAAATTTCATTTTAAGTACAATTTAATTTTATAAATATCTCAGCTAATTCTTTCTCCTTCTTTTTTTTTGTAAAATTTAATGAATTTTCACGAGTCAAAATTCGAAAAAACAATGCATAAACTTTTACATAAATATTTCATAGTAAACCATGATATTAAGGTTGAAACTAGATAGCAGAGAAATTTATCTCCTTACTGATTTGATTAAAGCAACGAGTCGAGCGATAAAAATAATTAATACATCCTTTACGCCTTTTTGTCTTTAAACGTGCACCATCTCCCCTTTGTTACCGAGCCGTGGACCTTTATTTTCTCAAATAAAAACATTTCATTCGCGCGTTGAAGAACGGCAACCATAAAACGTCGCTACTGTTCTTTAAAATAGCCATGCTGGAAGAAAACAACCGCATCTTCTCGGAATCAGTTTCTCTCATAAATATAAGAACGTTACAAGAACAAAAACCGGGGAAGAAACATAGCCCAGCCTACATTTGTATCCCATGAAGTAAATCGCTAGAACATGTTTAATATATTTTTCTATTTTGCGTAGAAAACTGCCATATAACAGTGATCCATGCAGATACAAAAAATGGTAGGTTTCTTTTTCTACAAAAAAAATATAAATATAATAAAGGGAAAATTAATTGAATTCTAGAAATTAATTTTCTTAAAGAAATTGTATATCGTTATATTTTTTTATAATAAAAGATGGTTATACGATGATAATGTTAATTTAATAATGCACGGTATTTACTGAATTATGAAATTTTTTAATGTTTAAATAATTTTTTTTGTGAACGATTTTCAAAAAAATCGTAAAAAACAGGAAGATGGGATAAATCAATTATTTAATACGTAAATAATAATTAATGCAGAATGAGAAAAAAAATGAAACATAAAGTAATAAAATGTAGATAACGTAATTCTTTGGTTAAATAAATTTGTATTTAAATTTAAAAATAAATTTTGGAAAAAATATAAATTTGTTTAATCGATCCAATATAGTAAATAATTTCAAATCATTGCTGATTCTTTAAATTATACAGTATAAATAAAAAATGAATAAATAAATAATTTCAGAAAATGTTAAGATTTTTAATATAACTTATACAAGTTATTAACTTCTTAAACGATTACGTTAATACGTACATATTATAAAAATTTTTAATACAATTAATATAATAATATAATTATTAGATTATTTTATAAATAAGAATGAATTTTAAAGAATAAATTCGAATGGAAAAAATGAAGTAAATAATATGCAATAAATATATTTTTAATACAAACTTTTTTAAATACCAAAATCTTAGAAAATGCAAATTAATAAATTAATATCAAACAAGCTTTTCAATTAAAAAGAACAAGAAATTTGTTGTCAGAAATAATCCTCATAAATATGAGCAATTAATTAATCGATTAAAAACATAGTACATATAAGTATATATTATTTTTCTCTGTTATATTTTACATTACTTACAAAATGATGCAACATAATGATGCACGAAATAAAAAGATTAATAAAATAATTTCCTGTTTGAATGTAATTAGAATACGATACATCTTTATAAATAACGCTCAAGGAATTGAAAGAGTTCTTTTAAATCTGTTAAATATATAATGATAATTTGATTTAAGATAATTATTAAATAAAACACTTATTCACTTTCATTCATAGATAACACGTAGAGCATCGTATCTTCGAATAGAAGTAATTACATTCAAACTACAATACTACAATTGCTATGCTTTAGCTGTTAAATCGGAGTTGCTTACATTGCATACGATAACAATTGCATCATGATGACTTTGCTCAAAGTTTGCCTGCAGATACTTGAATATTTGAAAATGTCATAGATATATGCATTACATGTTTTTAACTTATTTGCATCTTATAACATTTTCGTGCAATATATATTTTGATTATAAGATAAAAGCAAATACTGATGTGAATTATTTAAAATTCTGTCTATCTGTTAAAATTTTTTAAATATTCAAATCGAATCTTTTTTTGTTTATAATCATTAATTTTATAGTCTTAATCATTATATTAATAAATAGCATATGTAATGAATAAAATAATGGATTTTTATGTAATTAAAGTGCTGTTGTTTTGAAAAAATTGAGTTGAAAAAAGATCTATACAATGTAGAAAAGATTGATTGAAAGTTGATTGAAAACTTATCTTATAATAGGAATAATATTTATAAACTCATTTTATGCATATTGAAATTTAATTTTTAATAATTTTCTTTTGTAATTTTGCAATATTATTTTTGCTCAGATATGATAATAAACTGTTAATATCCTTAATCCATCTTTATTCTGTTCATGTAGATAGTGATAATTATGTCATAATTAATGCATCATTAATTCTTAATATGGATTTGAATTATTGTAATATAATATTAATATTTTAGATATTTATATAATATAATATATAGATTATAAAAATATGATAATCGGAAAAAAAGGCATATATTTATTTTCAATTTTACATTTTCAAATTATTTGAATTCTTTCGAAATAAATATTTAAAAATATATAATTATAATGTTAAAAAAATTCAAATTCAAAATTTAATGATTGATTAATGATAATTATTAATAAGTTAATACTCTTTTTATCTAATCTTAATATTCAACAGTTCAACTTGACGAAAAAAATTCTAAACAATTTTAATTTTTAAATTAGAAGATGGCTCGATCTTTAAATCTATTATAGATTCAGTTAAGAAAAAAATTTATTCAGCATTTTTACACTCAATTAAATTTTTTAAACGAGTTCAAATTAATTGTTGTACAATTTTTATTTATTTATTTGTTTTTTTTTGCGAAGTTATAACAATTTAAAATATCAACAATTTTTTATTAAGTATGCTCTGCTCCTTAAATTTTTTATTGTAAATATATATTTACTAGTTTATAATTTTTAATCCATTGTTTCATATTTAATGACGTTGAAGCAACGTAAGAAAACAAGTTTCAATGTTGCTGGCGAAGAATTCAATTTGACCCTCCTCGGGCTCGAACTTCCAGATGGCTCCTACCTAGTCTGGTCTCTTTCTTTTTTTCATCGTTTTTCCTTGAATTCGTTTTTAATATTGCCCTTACCCGGCTCCATTTATACATATGTATGAAGAAATTTTAATGTTCTCCCATCGTATAGGGCATCCACACGGGAACCCGACATTATTGCATCTAACGCGCTCTCGGTATCCTGCACGTGGCACGCCATTTTCTAAGATCTTGCAAGAATTTTTCCCGCAAATATGTATTAACCTTGCCATCAGAAAACCGGCCGTGTCAATCGTGTGATCATTTTACTTGGTTATCAATTCCAAATTATAATTTTATTTAATTTTTTTTTCTTTTCTTTCTTTCTTTATTTCGAGAAAGAGAGAGAGAGAGAGAGAGAGAGAGAGAGAGAGAGAGAGAGAGAGGGAAAGAGACATTTACAAGAAATTGAAGAAGCTATTTATGTAATTGGCTAGTCGTGAGGAATTTAAAGAGATACAGGTTTTCTTGAGCTTGTAATTCAGTACTCTCTTGAATTGCAAAGTGGGTTACGTCCTTTCGAATTACCTGATCCTTTGATGTTATCATAGTATATAGGGTGTACAGTAAATTGTACAGAAAGAAGAAGAGGAAGAAAAAATATAGAATAAAATTTTTTTATTGTTCGTCCTCTCCAAAAGAAGTGACTTTAATCTTCCAGTAAAAGGATCTTTCAGTAAAAATTTATGTAAATAATGATAGAATGAAGTATCCTATGGATTTTATTATTTTATTATTAAATATAAAAATAATATAAAAATTTTATTATTTTAATATCTTTTATATATCTTAAATATTTAGAATTAGAATAAGATAAATATTTAAAAAATTTCATTGAATATTATTCGATATTTAAACAATTTAACATAAAAAATAATGTCACAGAAGACATGCATTTTTTGAATAAACAATTTTTAAATAAAAATAATATATTTATTATTTTATTGAAAGTAATATTATAATGAACAGTATCGAAAAAAGCATAAACCAGAATAAGAAGCAATATGTATTTTTCAACGGAAAACTTAATTTATATTTATGTATTAGTTATATCACAATTTTATATAATATAACAATGAAATTATTTGAAAAAAATTAAAATATAAATTTTATTACATTCAGTTATCAAAAGAACATGGATCACATAAAATATTAACATAAAACCACAATATTCTTCACTTTCAATTTTTATTATGAAACAATTCGAGATATTGCCATTAATATAAAAATCTTCGGAATTAATAATTAAAATTAATATCTTTTTAATAATTATCTATAAATAACATTCTTTCTTCATTTTCTTTTCCCACCATATTGAATTGCATGTAGTTTTTATTAATTTAAAATATTATATATATTTTAATTCGAAACAATAATAAATTATAAGCATAATTATTATTATTCTTTAATAATTTTTTTATCATAATCATAAAAAGAGACATAAAATATCTATATATTTTGATATTTCTTATAAATATCTAATTAAAATACGTACAATATTTTGCCTCGAATACTTCTTTAAGAAATAAAAACAAAATAAAAAATAAAAAATTCTTACCCTTGAAAAACAACATTTCCATTTAAATATTCTAGAATGAAATTTTCTTACCTCATCGTGATACGTTTACGGCAAATTTAGCGGTAAGATCGATAAGGCGCGGCGCCTCATGCCGAAAAATAATTAATCACGATAAAAAGTTGGCCCAAGTTCCACGTGTAAGTCGTGGAAAGAAGTTCAGTCGCGGAAAAGGCGCGCGGAAGGGAACGTTATGCAGATGGTTAAGTGGTGTCACAGCCCTGCCGTGATTTATGTAGCGGTGTAAGTCGTCGAGCATTATGTAATTAGCAGTAAATCTGGTAATGCGCCGTACCGCTACTCGCTACTGCTGCAGTAGACGCTCTAATTCCTATGCCGCGAATCAATCGCATTAGTATCATGCAGCTGTGCTTGCATGTACCGTTTTGTCTTCTCTCCTATTTGTTTTCGCAGAAAATTATTTAACATTTGCAAGATTTTTTTTTTTTTTTTGTCCTTTGAATCGAACGTACACAGTTTGGTTATGGTTATGATTTGAGAATTGTAAATTATGTAGTTTACTTTTTATTAATTAATAGAACATTCTATTTTTTTCTTTTTTTCAAATTTCTGAGAATTGATGATATTAAAACTTATTTCGAATATATTTTTAAATAAGTTAAAGATTTTGAAAGATGAAATTTCAAATTGTTAGGATATTTGTATTTGTTATATGTAAAATTTTATGTGTAATACATAATTATATGTGATATATCAATAATTATTCTAGAAAAATTAAATCATGAAAGTTCTAAAAAAATACAGGGAATTTTTCATTATTCGAATTAATAGAGATAAGATTACATGGATAAAGAAATTTTTTTAAATAAATTATTATATATTGCAACGAAAATAATATCTTTACTTACAATAAAATAAAGATAAATCGTCAAAGTTCAATTTCGTTTCAATTTTTTTTCAATTTCGTTTCAATAATTAATGCTAAATATAACGTTTCATATTATTGTATATATGAACATATTCGATGTTAATTTCAAATTAAATTTTCACTGCTATAGGATAAGGAAAAGCGTCTGTTTACATTTCGAATATAATTGTGTACAATTCGGATAACAGAATATTCGGTGAGAACGAATATTAGAATATTCAGGTAATGGAGATTCTATTGTAATAATGATTTTATATGATTATATTTATTAATGTATAAAACACATTTATTGGTATTAGAATTAATCACAAACAGTATACAATAATTTTAAATAGAAGAAATAATTATTTAAAATAATTTATTTCGAATTATTAGTTGAAAACATATAATAATATAAATTCATTTAAAATGATATAATAGCAATTTCGACTGATAAATTATTTCATTATTTGATGCTAAATTTATAACAAAACGAACGTTATAAAATACATACAAATCAGATTTTAACATTGTTTCCACCAGAATATGCTAGTATTTTTATGAAATTATTTATATAAAATTAAATATTTTATATAACAATTATATTCATTTCAAAATAGACAAGAATGAAAATAGACAAAAATGAAAAACTCAAATTCCAAAAAAACTAGAAACATCATACAGCGATTGGAAAATGTAGTATAACAAGTGTTACTTTCCACCATTGACAACCAGTCAGATGCCTTAATTTGCTCAAGTAACCGATCAAACACACTTCGACGAAAGCGGAAACAACATTATTCGAATTCATTGAATTCTCGAATAGCCGACTGCTGGTCAACCGTACCTTGACAAAGAGAATACGAGAATCCATTCTACGAACGATTTATCGTTATCTGCCTTCTTCTTCAACCCTCATTCCTCTGGATCCGACCCTCCTCCTCCTCTTCCTCCTGTGAATCACCTGCTCCGCAGCGCGCTCATTTCTCGCGCACGGACGATTTATTGGATTCTCATTGGACGGACGTGGCTGCCGCGAGAAACGCTTGTCTAATTCGAATCGTTTCCGACGCACAAACGACTGCTGCGATTAATCGCTTTCATGAACAGGTGGATGCGTTTACCTCTACGAGGCAACCGCCCCCTTTTGCTTCCTCTTTCGCTCTCTTCCTTTGTCACATTAAACCTGTCGCTGCGCTTAATAGACAATAGTATTGGGAGAACTCGATCGCTATTCTAACGGGGGAAACGCAGCCAAGTCTTTCGCGCACACATTCGCTTCTATTATTCACGACGATTAAACTTTCGCCGTTTTTTCCTTCGTATTGGATATTCGATTGTTTTGATCGAAAATTATAGTAAATATTGGTAGGCCAGAAAATTGGAAAAATTGGAAAAATTTAATTTTTTAATTTATTTTATTTTTAGTGAATGTAATGATTGATGCAAAGTATTTAATTTTTAGTGATTTATCATTCTATTGTAAAAAATATTTCCATATGAAATTATGGATATAGAAAATTGAGATGATTTCTGTTGACAAAGTAATTTATTATGATCTATAAAATTTTTAATAAGATCAGAATTTTGAAGTAAAGTATATCGTATTATCAAGAAAAAGAGGATGATAATATGAAATTTGTTAGCAAATTTTTTGATAAAAATAATATCGTAGTAACAAATTGTATTTTTAGTATAAAAAAAATAAAAGAAAATAAAGAAATTTTAAACATGTTTATTTTCCTGTAAAATTTCAATTGGATCTACGTTTAATTAAATTTAAAAAAAAAAAAAAATATGAAAAGAATGAAATTTCATCATGTGTTAAAAAAATCGTGTTTTTACAAAATTGAAGTACATCACAAATTTGAATTTCAAGAGGTAAGTTTGACTATCATCATTATTTGCATATGTCATTTTTTTAATCGATTTTCTCATTTCTATTACACGTTTATTTATTCAATAGTTATTTGTACAGTATAATTATCCATTTTGTTTTTCTTGATTAAGTTTTCAAACATAGTAATGAGAATAATTAAAGAAGAATAAATAAAAGGAAGGCAAATCTATTTTTGATAGTTTTTGAATTATTACATATAATATATTTAAAAAAAATTTTACATTGTATAGAGTTAACTGGAGATGTAGATATCGATAACAATAAATGATTTATTATAGATTTTTGACCATTTTGTAATAAATAAATAATACAAATTTTTTCTGTTTTATATAATACAGATTATAATACAAATCCAATTTTAATTCTTTCTTATATTTAACAGAATTTTTTATTTAAAAAACTTATATATTTATTATTTATATTTATTAATTAATATATTTATTGTTAAAAAGTAACAATTCATTTTTACATTTTAAAATATATTTTTAACAGAGTCATTCTAAATTTAAAGGATTCATTAAAAGTTGGGAAAAAAGCTTATCAATATTAATTATCACATGAAAACATATATTTCTTCAATTAAAGTTTTTTAATGAAACTTGTCTTATTGCAAGATTTTTAATTGAGATAATCATATTGGGTAGTTTATTCTGAATTCTACACAGATAACAAAAATCTTCAATGAAAATTGTTCCAAATATTCATCTATTAAACCATTAGATATGATATTTAATTATCAACTAATTATTCATAAATATATATTTATAAATTTTTATTACTTAAATAAAAATTATTTATAATTATACATTTTTCGTTACACGTAATTTCACACATAATTCCACTCAAATAGTCGCATGACACCGACCGTGGAACTGGCATTTTCACATAATGACGACTAGCACGTTCGTGTAATCGTACCGTCAGAACAGCGTGCTAAACACCGGTAAGTCGTCAAATAATTGCAACTGCAGCTCGTAATATTTCGAGTAAACGTTTAATATACAAGTAAAACATCCACGTGCTTTAATAACCCAACAAAGGTTAATTAGTAACACGGTTTTCATAACCACGCAACTGTACAATTCGTAATTATATACGTGTATATATGTATATGTACATATATACAATTTAAAAATGATCTTTTCATTTCTCGTTTTAATAAGCCTTAAAACGAAATGAAACGAGAAGTTGTACTATTTCTTTGTACACGACAACATCAGAAATACCGTGAAATTCTAATAAGAATTGATAAGAAGAATTGATCCCTGTATATTACCATATTCATAGAATATCTTTGGAAAATCGATTCTAGAGATTGAAATAAACGTAAAAGTTGGTATACATAACTCTTGATCGAGATTTATTTATTAAATTATAAACAATTTAAATTCTCGTTAAGTGAGAAATAAAGTGATAATAGATAAGAATCATTCTACGATATCTTCATATGGCAAACTTTGATAAGTAAATCAATTTGTTAAAACGAAGATATGAATATAACGCCAGAATAGAAACGTTAAACGTTAATAATGTGATACAATAACAATGTATAATAACAAATATAATTTACTTTTTAACTCATTCTGTATATTGTAGAATATTAAATATAATAATTTCTGAAACATTTATCTTTTACGTATATAATATATAAATTTATATAATTTATATATATATATATATATATATATATATATATATATATAAAATATATAAATATATATAAATAATATAATATATAATATATATAAATTTAAATTTATTTATGAAATTATAAATAATTTAAATTTAATAAATAAATCTCAATCGATATTTTTGTATATCAACTATTGTAATTTTTGTTTTAACCTCTAAAATCGATCCTCCGAAATTGTCTCACAAATATATTCACATGTATGTACATACCCATGATTAATTTATTGATGTTTGTCCTTACTATGAAGATTGAAAGCCTGCCCCAGAAACACTAACATTATTATGCATCTCTTCTTTTACTAATGACATGGAACTTAATTTGTGTGGCACTCAACACTGTTGAATTAACGGAGAACCCAGCACCGTCATTAATATGATGCATTACCAGATCTAGGACCTGTGGCGCCCTCCTCTTCAGACTCTTCTCCACTTCACTTGACTTCACTCAACTCGACTTCACTCCACTCGATTCCGGTTCTGCATCAGTATTCATCGCGTTCTTTCTTCGAAGCACCACTACCCTCGAAACTTTGATCTCGATCTTTTCCACTGATACAAATCTTTTTTGATTGAGATCGTTTCTCGATGCGTTATTGTACCGCATTTCTATTGACACCAATGACACGAATTTCACAGCGATCACAATATTTGTACGATGGAATATATTACGGTTAAATTCGATAATATGATGAATATCTACTCGAGATTGGATTGTATGCGAATGTGTAATAAACTAAAAAAAAAATTCTCTTTCGTTCAATTCTTTTTTTTCAAATCGTATTGTATTTTAATATTATCATACAAATAATCATACAAATTGTTATTATTGAAATGCGAATTTTTAAAATGTAGAAAATATATTATAAATAATTATATATATTTTGATTATAAAAGATTAACAATGACAATATCGTATTTGAAGATATTGTTTAATAAATAATATAGAACCAACATAAAAAATAAAATAATAAACTAATGGATAAAATATTTCAAAATTATTTTTAATAAAAATTATTTTTAATAAAAATTACTTCTTTTCTTACTATATAAAATGATTCTTACTATATAAAATTATAATTTTAGATAAACTATATATTCGATATATAATATTATTCGAATATATAATATTATATATAATATTCGAAAAACTATAAATTTCATTTGTAACTTTTTAAAAATTCTCTTTTGATATAAAAATTTTTTCAAGCCACAACATAATGCTCGTCACATATATTAAATTGAAGAATCTATGATCTATTTATTATTATTGATCAATAAATGGCAAATAAAAAAATTTACAATGGTAAAAAATATCTAATGTAGTCTCATTGATCACAATAACAAATTTTTTTGACTTTTTCTCTTCTCTCAAGTTTTTTTTAAACTTTCAAAACGAAATAGTTTTCTCTATTCGAGTTTTTCCATTTTTCACGGCACTTCATCACTTTTGAAAACTTGGTTCCCTTAGAAATTGATCCGTACCATAATAGATTACAACACGGGTTTGCTTTTATCGACTTTAATACAACTGTATTTGACTTGATTCGTACTTGCATATTCGGTAGCCGACGTTCCCTCTGCAAATTCCCTCTTTATCGATTCGACGAAGGTCGTCGAGGTGCGTACCGTAGATTTGCGGTTCACCATGTGACCGCAGTTCCATCACGATTTTTACTATGACGATTACCACACTTCGCGGTGTTTAATTATCCTTTAAAAGAGCCCAATACGCAATTATCTAAATCTTGTTTCATATTCTGTAGTTTCGTGAGAAATGTAATGTTCGTATTTTTACGATATATTCTTTTCTTTTTCTTTTTTTTTTTATTAATTTTTGTTTCGGATAATCATCGAATAAAAATTATGATTTATTTGCATTGATTTTAATGTTAAATTTTTCGAATTAAAGGATAATAAAGATAAAAAATAAATCGGAGTTATTAGTGATTTTAATTTATTTTTATGAGCATGATTCCTTTCATTTAATTTTCCAATACATATCATGATGAAATAATGCTCAATTTTTTAAATTTTTTCGTCAATAGTTTTTGCATTATTGATTTAAATTTTATATTTCAAAATTTTCGTGAAAAAAAGATGATTATTACAAAAGTATAATTTTACTAATTTTATATCTTTTCGACTAATATATATTTAACATTTACTGCAAAATATCTTTGATTATACGTGTTTTTTCTATTATATATATTCAATTATAATGATAGTTTAAATAATTAAAGAAAAAAAAAGCTGCTCGACTTAATGCCATCATCTGATCAGTTTTTATCATAATTAAAATAGGTTATCACAAAAAAGAATTTTAAATGATTGTTTTTTTTAATATATTTTTTTATTTTATTATATTTTATAAATTTTATCAATTATCTAAATATAGGAGAATTCTATACTATATTAATTATATACTATATAATTAGTTTATCTGAAGATATTTACATTCTGAAAAATATATCTTATAAATAAGAAAGATTAATTTATTTTTTATAATATATTTTTATATATTTTTTTTATAGTATATAATATTTTATACATTTTTCTTACGACGTTTGTAATAAATATTCCTTCTTGAATAATTGTTTAATTTCTAATTATTTTATGATGTATTCACAAATTTGATTCTTCCTAACCAATTATCTAAGAAAATTTATGTCAAAATTATTTCGAATAATTGACGTTCTATTGTAACCCAAAAACGATCGATGAAAGCAATATTACAATTGTCATTGTACGAAATATATATTTAAAATGAATCGTATATACGAAAAAAGTCGATGTAATTTAAATCATGATATCATACTCCATAATTATTATCAACAAAATTGATATTTATATTAAAACAAAATATCCCAAAAAGCCCAAATATCTCAAAAATAATTTCTCAAAAATAATTTTCCATTTCAATTTGAAAACAATTTGAAAATTACACTTACAAATAATAATTATACTCCAATGCATTTGTTTCATTATTGATCACTTCGTAATGATTTAATAAAGGTCAGTTTTTAGTAGACATACAATTATCCAGTTGAACAAGAGACATTACGGAAGAAAAGTTAATCGTCGCGCGGATTCGAAGCATTCTGCTTCGAATGATTCTGACGTAGCTAGTGATACGAATGGGAGGATGGTCCGGTGGAATTTAATTTAGATAAGTTACGGATGCGCATTACACCTTTGATAATCACCGTGTGTGTACCACTGTAAATCAGATTAAATTGAAATGGTTATACGCGCGGGGAAACTTCATAACAGAAATTCGCGCTGTTCTCTCGTTTGAACGCCGAGTTGTAAATTGAAAACGAATATCCTTGCACCCTCCCCTAGATTTCGAAGTCCGTTAATAATCGGGTATCGCGCATTAAATTAGACAGCCGATAAAATTTTATATTCACGGTTGGAACGAGCCACTGTGTTTTACGTACAGAGGAATTAAAATCGAATTAATTATCGAATATTGTAACGCGTTTAACCCTTTGCGATCTGACTCATATTCGACATTTTGTATTTTATTCCCAAATTGTATTCGTAATTTCGATGTCGATATTCACAACGACTCATCCGCGGTTCCATTAAATGAAAGGAATAAGTGTAAAACGAATAGGATAACTCGATCTATTTAACTCATTCGTAAAGTGAAATGCATTTATTTCGACAAATGATTATAAAAATTTTTTATCATAAATAATATCAAGTAATAAACTTTGGAAATGTTTTTCAGTAAATTTTTTATATAGCAAGTTTATTAACATATTCTTCTATTAATTTTATAGATCAGAAGCAAAAATAACTTAGTAATTGGATTCATTTTTAATATGAATATACTCTTCTTTATAAGATAAATAGATAATTTCATATGATTAATTATTGTATAAATATTATGTAATGTGAAGGATTTTAATTTTTGAATCATGTTATATCACAAATGCATGATTAAATCAATTCATAAAGTGACAATTGTACAAATAGTAAAAATTGATATTAAAATTAAAATTGTATTAACTTGCATTGAGATTGTTTTATTTCGTTTTTATATTATATTTTTTCTTTACTTTTATTTATTAATCTCATAATTCATATATTCCACACCAATATTCCTGAAAACTACAATATAAAAATATTTACATACATTTACAAAAAACTAAAATCATAATTATTATTTGAACAAAATTTAAATCAAGTTCTGGAATATTTGTATATTATTTACACAAACGTATCTGTAAATCTATAACAAAATAAATATCAAATTTTAAAAAAAAAACAGAAGAAAAAAAAATAAAAACTAATAAAAACTCTCCTTCGTTTTCTCTCTACCAATATTCGTTCCCATAACCATGCCCAACATAAATTCCACAATTTGTCTTGAAAATCGCGTATTTTAGGGAAAAATTCCGATCCAACACCATGAATCCATAAACGCAGTTTAGAAATAGGGAATACCAGTGGAATCGTATTCATTGGAATTCCGTACCCTTTATTTGCAATATCAGTCCAGTACCGTCTATCGTTGACCAAACCCAGAGGCGAACGACATTCATTCTCAGCTTCAAGGGAACCCTTGCAACATTCGCGAAGCCCACCCTTGTCAGGATGAAGTCGACCCTCGATACGTCCGATGAATTTATACGAGTGCTCGCCTCCGTGTCTCTTATACCCTCTTCGATTCGCCTCTTCTTATCTCTCTCTCTCTCTCTCTCTCTCTCTCTTTCTCTCTTCTCCATTTGTTCTCTATTCGCTGGCCTTGCATCGAAGCCATCCGAAGAAGAACGTCTTTTCGAATTCCTTCTTCGTTCCAACACCGATGCTTGTTTGTTCGGTTGTCAAGAGAAATGGACAGACCATGTCGCTCACTCCTCAGGATCTATGGAATTTGTGTTACGGGACTCGATCGTGGCTGTTACTCGTGTGTAATACGTCGACGATCCCTTTGTCGTTACGTTTTCATTATTGGGAGAGAGGATAATACGAGATTTTGTTTTTTAGAATAAGCAGAATTTAAGTGCAAAATGATGCAAATATTGTATGCGGTATTTGCCAATTTTTTTTTTTTTCGTGAGAAATGTAATGTATTTTCGTGTTTATATGTATTCTTATTTTTCAATGCAGAATTATCTCATATGAAAATATTTGTAATTTTAATTATATTAACGAAATGTTTCTCTTTTGTCTATTATAAAAATATTTGCAGTATTTGAACATGACATATGATATACTTAGATTTAATTAATTGATATAGTTATATTCTATAATAAATATAATGATGTACAAATATTTCTTGTATTCCTATAATCATTTTACAAAATATAATAGAATGTAATTAATTAATATGTAAATTTATAAATAAAATATTTTTAACAAATGAATTTTTTTCTTTACATTAAAATTGAGAAATGGAGAAATAATAATATGAATCAGTATAAGAAAATAAGTTTCAACAAAATAAATTATGAAATTATATAAGTTTTGTTTGATTAAAATTTTAATATTTAAAAATATTAAATAAAAATTATATTATTTTATAATAATTTGTAAATATTACATATGTATTTTAAAAATTAAACAATTTAAAAAAATACGTATATTTTTTCAGAAAGCCACTTTTAAAATGAAAGTTTTTCAATGAGCGCTCTAAGAGTTTCCAGTCCTATGCAATAATTTCAAACAATATAGCGAGAAACATTATTTGCGTCACTGCTTACTTTTTGCATTCCAGCTTAGGAAATCAGATGTTAAAGCTACTGAAATGGTTTGTGCGGAGAAAACGTTGAATCTTACAGAACGTGCAAAAAGTAGTACTAAAGATTTAAAGCTGGAAATTTTAATTTAGACGATGATTATTCAGATGCATCGAGAAAGTTTGAGAATAGTAAGTTAAAGGAATTGCTCAACAAAAATCCGATCCAGACATAAGAAGAATTGGCAGAAAGATCTGATTGGGAATCACCAAACAAACAGTATCTATCCAATTGAAATAATTGAATAATCTTATACCTGATTTATTTAATAAAATCTTAAATTTAAAGAAAAAAGAGAAAGAACTTATTTGCATATTAATTAGAGTTTTAAATTCTAATTATTTTATATCACTCTTTTTTCTTTTTTTTTAATTTGTTCTTAGTTAAATGAAAGTTAGTTTTATTTAAGATTTTATTTCTTATTATTATACTACAATTAAGGACATAATATCTTAAATTCTTATTAATTACAATTATTGTTAACTTTTGATTCTTTAAAATTGAGATAAAATCAGAATAAATTTCATTTGGACATAAATGAAAAAAATTTCCTATTATGGTATAAAGATTGCACAATAACTTATCTTTTTTGGTTCTTTGGAAATTATACAATAAACCAGAATAAACTTCGTTTTACTGTGCACACGTAAAAACACTCTGTTTCAGAGGAAACAAAAAACTCGCACTCGAACAAAAACACATTAATTATTTAAGTCTCATATTTTTACCCAATCTCATATTCTTTTATCAGATAACCAATTCTATCAGATAACCAGTTCTTTTTATGATACAAAAATACGTGGTAAAATAAATAATCATTTATAAAATCTGTACTAAATAGTATCTTACAGTTACAAATGATTATTGAAACTTGAAATGGATAAATTAAACAAAATTATGCATTTCTACATATATTTATGTACTCTATTTAATTTCAATGGATTGATGAAGAATTTTCATAAAAATTTCTATAAGAATTGTGAATAAAAATTTTTTCTTATTCTCTTTTACACAATACAATATACAATATACAAGATGTTTCGAATAAAAATCGAAAAATTTTATTAATATGTTTAGAAAATCATTTTGAGCAAAAAATCTTAATAAATAATCAAACACTATATAATATGTAAATAGTATAAATAATAAACTTTTATATTTTTATATTATAATAATAAATAAATATATTAACTTTCAAGCAGTAAATTAATTTATACAAGTTTTATAATGTTGCGTCAATCTTAATCGAATAATATTACAATAATGTTCGTTTTATTTTTGATCAGAATAATTAGATATTATTACGTAAGAATTTTATTTTATCAACAACGTTCAAGTTTACGAGACAAATTTATGAGATTTTGAATAGTCCGCGCAATAAATTTGTTCTTAGAGCTAAAGGTCTCTAGCTTTCAATTCTTCGTATTATAGAATTTATCTATAAGACTCGTTGCCAATAGTTTACGTGATACCAATAATTAAATTGAAATCGATACTGATAACAAATAAGATATAATTTTAAATAGCAAATGGCAAAGAATCAATTAAATCTAATTACTTTTCTTTAAACATATTACTGTGCTTTAAACTTACGTCCAAAGTAATGACAGCATATCTTGACGAAGAAAAATTTTCTCGAGAAGAAGAGGGAGAGACATTAACTCAGATGGCGAAAAGATATGTAGAACAAGCAACATACTTGGCATTTGGTCAGGTAGATACCTGAGGGAAAGTTCTCAACACGTTTAAATGAAACTCGAATGCGAGAGCCAACCTTTCCACCGAAGAGTTACGCGTGCCCTAAAGCCACGGCGTGCACGGTTGGTTAGATATCAGATCGAAAGTTCGTGTCTCTCCTATTTTCCGCGAGAATTTTCGGCGTGGATCACGGCTGCGAAATCCTCCGAGATTTCTGCGAGGTTACGGAACTGGGCTCCTCGAGCGGAAAATTCGACACGGTTGCTCGATCAAGCAGACCATCCGTAGACGATTAGGGAAAGCTCTGCCAGATAAACTGAGGGCAATTAAGCTTCCTTCTATATCCTCTCCCACGGCTTTTCTTCTGTATGTTTAAATGAAAGACAGAATAACATTTTTAAAAGATTCGACCTGAGTACGAAGAATCGTACGTTCAATCTAGATTTGGAACACATTTGATTTGAAATTGAAATAAGATATATATATATATATATATATATATATATATATATATATATATATATATATATATATATACATACATATACGGTGGAATTTCTATTATCTGAACTAATAATAAGAAGACGAGATGTAAAAGATTTTTTTGTTGAATAAATTATTACACATTTTGAGGAAAATAAGTTTGTTTACAGAGAATTGGGATATGAAAAAATGATTTCATATATTATTTTATATATTATAGATTTTATATATTATTTTATATATATTTTACTTTATTTTATTTTATTTTTTTTTTTTTTTGCAATCTCACTGTTTTCTAATCTCTTTCGATTTTATTACTATAATTAATATTAAGTATGTTAATGTTATTCCATTTTTTATGTAAACATAAATTCCATTTCTGTAATAAGAAAAGGAATTTATTTACGTTCTTGAGTATATCATATAGCTAAAATAATAGAATATTAAATATTAAAAGCATTCTACTGTATAATATTATTAAGCATTCTACTGAAATAATTTAATTTCATGTAATGTCATAGATATCATCATATTTCTTTTTTTTTTTTTTTTTTGGAATATTCTTCTCTTTATTAAAAATATATTAATGTACAAAAGTAGATTTATTTGCGAATAATAATGACAAGTGTAATTGTAAAAATTTAAAAATTTATTATAATCAGAAATATCATGCAAATAAAATAACAATTAGATTCATCACAATTTATTATATTTAATGATTTTCTAATTTATGTGAGTCATATTATTTTACATTTTAAACTTAATATCAAATTTAATACAAAATATGTGATATTCTGTTGGAAAAAAATTTATTACCATTCATGAAATAAAACATAAAATAGATTTAAAATTTATATTCATCTTATATTTGTAGCTACGGATTAATTAAGGTTTTAATTAGAATTCGTAGAAGCTATGAGAATGAAATTATCAATCTCAAATCGAGAATTTAACAGCTTCTCAAAGGGTATTACGAACTTCCTAATTATCGCAAGTTTCATGACCTATTATCCTCTTTTGAAGGAAATTAGATAGTCAAATTAGATAGTCTTTCTATATTATAATTGTATCATTATATTAAATAAAAGCTATAACATATTTAATTAAAATTTATTTTGTCACAGATGATATGATTTCAAAATATTTTTTAACAGACTTATTGATTTTTTTATCTTTCTTTTTTTTTAAATTTTTAAAATTATTTTTCATTTTTTTATAGATAGAATTTTATAATTATTTTTAATTACCAGTTAGAGATATTGAAAAGTAAAATTTATAAAAAAAAAATTTTAATTGGTTCGTTAATTCTTTCACAATCTTTAAATAGACTTAAAAAAATTATCATATTATAAATCATATTATCAAATTATAATATTTTAAATATTACAATATGTAATATTATTAAAATTTATGAAAAATTAAAAATCTAGGAAATCTACATGCCTTCTATATCTGATATCAAAATAATCAAAAAAATATATAATGTATTATATAAAAGTATATAAATGACATCATATATAACAAATTTTACAAATATTATGATAAAATATCTCTTAAACTAATGATTTTTCAATAAGAAATTTTTAATGCTGAATTTTAATTATTACTATATAATATTTTTTTTGTAAGAACAACTTTCATTATTTTATTTGCGAATATATTAATATATATATATATATATATATATATATATATATATATATATATATTTCATTTAATATTTCTTGTTTACTTAACTATGTTTGTTTACTTAACTTACTTATCAGTATCAAGTCAAAACAATAACATTATAAGCATTCTTTTTTAATATTCTTAAATTGAATCTACTTTCCTCTACAAACTTCTTTAGACAATTACATTGTCTATTTCGAATTTCTTGTAATTATATATCAAAAAATTAATAATTAATCACATTAAACAATCCACTCTATATATTCCTTCTTTCCATTATTATACATCAATTCAACGCCATAACATAAAACGGAAATTCAAAAGCAAAATCTTATTCGATTCCTCGGGGGAGAAAAGATCCACGACGTGTCTCCGTGGTAAAACATTGACGATCGTTCCTGAATAGCGCGGAAAAAGGTAGCCACGCGAGAGATATACCGGTCGGAAACGAAGTGAGAATCAACGAAGTAAGAAATGACCGTGCTCGAGGCGCTCGAGTTGATGTTGCGGTCAGGAATTAGGCGAGTTTATTACCAGGAAGGGAAGTTGCCACGAGATAGCGGTAGCGAGGTTTCGTTATCGCAGATTTGTGCAACGAGGCGACACATGTGCCTCTCTCTCTCTCTCTATCTCTTACTCTGTCTTTCCACTCTTCCCGCTCGCATCGTTGCTCGCAGCGCCATCTTTTCTCTCTCCTCGTTCTCGTTACCACTGTTCCGTTGTCCCTTGTCGCTGAAAGGCAAGAGATATCGTAGGAATGGAGGCGAGCCGAGCAACGAAATCCAACGCTGAGAAAATAGCCGGAAGGATCGGAGGGGCGAGGTAGATAGAGAGAAACGGTCCAGGGATAACATTACGAGCGGCACGAGCCATAAAACTATTCAAGACTCATTGCAGTCGCGCCGATGTCTCCAAACTCTGCGAACTTCCCTTCCTCCCCGCGCCCTTTTCGAAGAAACACTTAGACGTCAGATTTGCCGGAGACACCCTCCCCTCCCACGCAGTCTTGCCAGTAATAGCGTTCAAATTGTTCGGCGAGAATTTTCTTAAATATAATGAATTCGTGTTTGTGCAGTAGCAGAGTAAACTTATCTGGAATATTAATGTTCATAATACTGGGCACAGATGTATCATGGATATTGTATTGTATTATAGTTTTTGAAAATGAATTTTTATATAATTTTTTTTTTTTAACTTTGTTGTTTATTATGTATTTATTCTCAAAGGAATTTCAAGAAATTCGAGAGAATAAGGTTTTTCTTTTGAATTGAATAAAAGAAAGAGAGAATATAAAACTCGTGCAAGGAATAGAGATAAAGACTCACGTATAATATAATCAGTATGTATATATAGTATTGGTAAAAGCGTTTAAATTGTTCGAGATTTTCTTAAATATATTAAATTTAGTACTATATTTCAGTAGTATACTTTTGAAAATAAATAATAATTTTTACATAATTTTTTATTTTCGTTATTTTTTATATTATATTTTTGACTCGAAAAGTAAAGAAATTTAGATGGTTCTCTTTTAAATTAATTGAAAGAAGTAGACAAACTCTGTTTATGAAATAGAGATAAAAAGTTGTACATAATAATCAGTATATGCAGAAAATTCTAAAAATGTAATTCTTTCAAATTTATAGTTTTAGTATAATGTAATTTAGTATATATATATTATTTTATTTCATGTATTAATTTTTTATTATATTTATTATTATATTTAATGTACATTTAGTAACAATTATAGCAGAAAGAATATTGAGGTACAATTGTATTCTTTTCGGTATTTAATGCTGGATTATTGATCCCAGTATTATGAAGCAAAAGTTATGAAGTTTAATCCTAAGCATCTACGCCAGAGGTACTTAAATTGTATATATATTATTGAAGTAGTTAAGGAACGAAATATAGGAAGACAATTCTAATAGTGAACAAAAGATGTTTTTACAAAAATATTTAAAATAGAGACTCTATCTATCTAATGCAAACTTAAATTTATAATTTAATAAATAAGAAATTAATCAAAATTTTAATATTCCAACTTTTATGTATGTTTTGAATTAATTCTTCAAAAAGTCTACTATTATTGTTAATAAATGATATGTGATGGTGATATGCTTATTCATGTGTATATTATTTCATGTGTTATTCAAAATTTTTATGAATAATTCATCTTTATATATTTTTAAATATATCATATTTTACATATTAATAAATATGTATATATTTTATTATTTTTTTTTATTTATAATAAATATTCAAATACTATATATACAAAATATAAAAAAATTACATTAGATATAGCCAAAAAAAATATTCAAAGTAATACTAACAAAAATTATCAAGATTTTATACTATGTATTAATTAGATATGGTATTAATCAAAATTTGGTAAGGTTTTATTAAAGTTATGAAATGAAAGTTTGAAATAATATTTCAAATTATTTGAAATAATTATTTCGCATAATTATTTCAAACAATTATAAAATAAATCAAATCTGAATGAAATTTGCTTGAAATAATAATTAATAATGAATTTCAATTATTCAAATTATTATTATTGTTATTATTCGATAGGTGTTGTATTTTAATTGGTATCCTGTTCTTTATTTTTAAATTAAATGAATTTAGGCAAGACGAATATTTAAAAAAATAACGTTTCTTAATTGAAAAAAATTTTTTTGAAAAAATATTGAACAATAAATATATATTAAGAATCTAATTAATTTTCAAAATTATCAAATATCAAACATTAATAACAATAATAAATCAATTTAATTGCAAAAGTAATTAAATTATTTTCCACTTCTTATGACATATTTCTTAAAATTTTTTTCTTATTTCACAAATAAATTATTTCTCAAATAACTCTTCTAAGAAGCAATTTTAAATTTAATTAATTTAAATTATATATTAAATTAAATTAAATATGTACTTCATCTTAGTCAAAATAAAATTATTATAAGAAGATGAAAATATTCAGATATTTTTGTAAAATATATTACAATTTAGGATAAGCAACTTTCAAAATTTTATATGACATCTCTATTACATACTAAAAATTTACGATTTAAATAAAAAATAATTGAATTTGAAAATGAAACAAAATCTAAAATAAATATCACAATATATTATATTCATATAAAATATGCTATTTTACAAAAAATGCTATTTTTATACCCCTTTTCTACATTAATTAGCAATAGAACTTATCCCATCCTTTCTATGCTAAATAAACGATTCTTTTATATCACAATTATTTTTGCATGCAAATATTCCATTTCATCTTTCTCGAACAACTGTCGTCCAAATTAAATATTCGTTGCTTTGCATAACTATGCCAAATAATCGCGCCACCTTAACGATCGAATCATAACGATTTGCATTTCCTTTGTTTCAGGTAAGTAGAACGAACTGTTGCTCGACGAGCCACCCCTCCATCCCGATTTCCAGTACTCGTGTGAGAAATTATCGGATTTTAATTACCATCCGTACGAATACGAGGATTGAAGTTGGCAGCACTGAATCCACATCTCTTTCGCGTGTTCTTGCGGTGCGCGAGTCAATATCAACGGTAAAAATTCTTTGTTAAAACGTTGAAGAAGAATTGTTCAGAATTCATGCAGCGGAACGAGTATTCCCGGCAGAATCTGAAGTATTCATCGGGATGATAGAATTTTTACTGAGCTTTGAAACATCGGGAGTTACATCGGTGGAAGCTTTTAATTTCTGCATTGGTACGTGGGGATACATAGGTAGAATATAATTTTAATACACGTGGTATAATGGCAGATATGTTCGAATATTTTTATTTCGATATCTTTTCGTCATGGGAATGATATAATTTTAGTGGAAATTTTAGTTTGGAGAGAAAATTATTTCTATATTTCGTTGTAAGTAATTAAATGATTTAAGAAATAAAAGTTTAATTGGATTATATGATTATGTAAAATAAAATAGATTAATATTGTTTTTCCCTATAATTAATCGTATATTTTATAGTGATTCCAAAAATTTTTTATTATATTTCCTTTTGTACAATGTTAATGGAAGTAACAGTATATAGAAGAAAAATTCTATGATGTTTTGTTTATCAATGTTTTGTTAATTAGTGTAATAAATGTAATGAAGAATAATTCAAAGGAAAAAATAGATATGTAAATATAAGAAATATGGAAATGTTTTTTTTTTTATTTATTAAAGATAAAATGTGCTGTGTAAACATATATATCGTAATTTTAAACAAATTTGTGATTTTTTATATCTTTTTTTAAATTGGATAATACGAGAATGACATGAAATATAAAACTTTAAGATAAATAAATTATGAAATTACATTCAAGAATGTTAAATACAAATATGAATACAATTATAATAATGTAGCCATTAATTAAAATTAACAATTGAAATCCATTTTATCAGTAAATAAATTTCAAATGTTTCATATTATTCTCCATTTTATTTCTTGTTATTATACCAAAAATAAAATAATGTATTTCAAATTTCTCTTACAATTTCAAAATTAAAATCATTATATAATAACTTATATATATATTATATATTATTTCTTTCTTTTAATTTTTTTTTTTTTTTGAATAGAAACATACGTTAAAAACATACGTTCTTGTCACAATTGAAAGAAGAAAATTTTCATCGAGCAAAAGGTATTACGAAATCATAATATCATTTTGCTTCGAATTTTAATCAGTTTTTAAAGAATCTCGTTGTACATTTCAAAATCTAAATCGTATTTACATTCTATTGACAGATCTATATGGTTAAATTCCCGAAACAGAGGAGAAATTACAGATCTGTTAAACGTTTACGAATGATTTCAATCGAAACTTCACAAAGGTTAGTTCAGTTATTACCGAAATTGTGCCAAGTGCAAACATTATCTCTTGACCCTCGAAAGCTTCGCGCTAATTGGCAACATCCAGGGGATGAATGCTACCCCCCTTCCCCCTCCATCTCCCCCTCCCCTTCTCTGATCAGACTCTGCCTACAGTGGGGTTTCGAGGATAATAATCGAGAGGCGCACAAACTGCACTGGACAGCTCGTGTACTCGCCGCCCTTTTCTCTATGAGGCTCTGTGTTTGCACCAGCCACGTATTTCCCATGTGACCCGTGTGCATTTCGTGTATAGGTCACCCTACAAATCGTCGATCGTGTTACTCGTGAGTGTCTGAAGTGTTCTCATCTTTCATTTTGTCTCTCTTCCTTTTTTTTTTTTTTATATTTATAAGTGAAGGAGATCATAGAGATCTCGTGTTTTAAGTCATTTTCTTTTTTTATATACCCTATAAGTAATATAAATTGTCAATTATTATAGACAAATTTTTTTTTATTGATTTTTGTAAAGGCAAATTTTTTATTTCATTCGTTTTTAACGATAAATGTTTTTAAGGTTTTGGATTTTTGGAAATTAGGTAAAATCAAAGCTATAATTTTTCTGAAATTTAGCATTCTAGATGTATTCAAATTATTTACAATTAATATTAAATAATTTTATTAAATACTTTTCAAGATTAAAACAATATTTAAACAATATTTGGATAATTTGACAAATTAGAAACAAATTTGGTAAAAAAGAAATTATTGCGAAATATTTATTTGTTAAAGAGATTTAATCTATCTTAGAGTTTCAAGAGATTTAAATTCTCCAAAATTAATAATATTAATAATATTTATATTTATATAAAATTAATAATATTTTAATTATTAAATTAGTAAAAAAAATTTCAATTGTTTTTTAATGAATGGATATCATATCATGTAAAAAATTAAATTTAATTATATGAATAATGAAATATTTTCATTTCTGCATATTCTTAAATAATAGGTAAATTGAGATAAAGTTTTTAAATATCAAACTACGAATCCGCTTTTGTGCATCTAGCGCACAAAAGCTAATCAGATTAAAATATGAAATTCTACTTATTTTCTGAATCTTTTTCCAACAGATCATAGTATTTGTACATACTTGAAACAACTTTTTTAATATTTAAACGTTACTGCAAATGTTGTTATAATTAAAATTTAGAAAAAATTTATCAAACTAATTTAAAAAATGAACAATTAAATGTACATTTAATCGATAAAAATACATTATTAATTGGAATGGATAATCTTTCCTTTTATAGTGAATAAAATATTTACATTATGATATCTCGATTATCCGATCTCTGGATTATCCGACCTTCTGATCGTAAAATAGAAAACGATCGTACAATTCCATTCTTGTGAAAATAAAAGTAAAAGAGACATAATTGAGATGTATGATATCGTCCTCAGAATCTTATTTTTTTCCTATAAATTCTCAAGTTCAATAAATATCTAATAATATAATAATATTTGTTTTTTAAATATATTTTAAATAATATATGTATTATATTCTGAAAAGAATATTATAATATATTTGTATCTCTCTATGTACGTTATTCTTCAATTTTTAACATTTTGTTTTTGATATTCTCTTCTATTTTGGATTTATATATTTCATATTTTTTATATTTTATTACGTTTATAGATTTCTATATTTCGTTTATTTCATCTTTTCATCAACGGTTTTAATTATTTTGCAATTGTTTATCAAGTGGATAAATAAATTCGTTCGAGAGATTAACGATAAACAACTGGGTAAATAAATTTCTCGATTTTCTCAATGAAGGATTGAACTATAGATGAAATTAAATAAAATTGTCTAGCTTAAAAAGTTTTATTGAAATATGTGTCAAAAATAATTAATTGAAAAATATATTTATATCAAAAATGTATCAAATAATATTAATATTATTTTTGCAATGATATTAATTATAATATATTAACATAAGTACAGTTTTATAATATTCGAAACAATATTATAGAAATTAACTGACTCTCAGTCATTCTTTCATAGAGTTTTGTAAACATTAATAAAGTACTTCAGAAAAGATTGAAGATCTTATACAAAAGGCATTGTTATACGAGAAAACAAATACAAAAGTACATACTTTATCCTGAAGTATCATCTAAAACTTCCACTTCAAGAAAGCTTATTGTTTTTCTCCTGCAAATATTCTTTTTTTTTTTTTTTCATTTTTTTATCACGTTGAATCGATACAATTCCTTTCTTTTCATATTTGAATATAACATTGTCAGTGGAATAATCATTTTTATATTTTTTCGAGAATACAAACATTAAACATTTACGTGGAAAGAATTTTTTTTATCATCACTTTAAAGGAAAATAATTTTTAAAACGAGAAAAATTCGCAAAATTACATAAGAATAATAATAAATTTCAAATTACTGAATTTTGAATAGAGAAATGTGATGATAAATATTAATTTAATTCGACTATTTTATATCCTTCTATTATACGTAAAATTAAATTTAAATTATATATTTATATTATATATTTTGTATATTTAATGGATCGATCTTTTGAAATTATTTTTAATTATTAAATTATCTTTATTTAAACTATATATATATATATATATATATATATATATATATATATATATATATATATATATATAACTTCCTGTTAATAAAAAAAAATATATTTTTTATTCAATATTCTTTTCAGAGAAAAAGTAAAAGTAAAAGTAACAACTGAACTGAGCTAGAACTTCCATCGAAAGCATTACGTTGATAATTATCAGAGAGATTAGTTCCGAATAGAATGAATATTCCGGTTAGATTGACACTTCGAAAACCAGAGAGATTGCGAAATTCTCGTGGGTAGTGTAATTCGTGATCGATAATAATTATGCGAAGTATTGTCACACTAGGATCACATCCTCCTATGTGTGTGCGCACATGCGACACTAATCTTTCCCTCTTTCATAGTTCCGAGTGCCATTTCAACGTAGTTGGGGTATAGATATAACGATCGAGGGGGTTGAAAGGGAATTTCCACCAACCCCTTTTCGTCGAGGATAAACTGGGTTAATTTCGCACATAACAAGACTTAGTCGTCGAGCTTGCACGGCGAAAAGCAATTAAAACCTGGATATACATTTGTGGAAACGAGTATTTCCTTTCCTTTTCTTTTCCAGTGTATGTTATTGGAATTGCATAAGAAGATCGTGGTCGTGTAATCCATTGTTGAATAATTAAAAGTTGTAAATAAAATTAGAATTCTTTTGAGACCAAATTTCTTTTTTATTAATTATGATAGATTTCTTTTGTAAAAAAAAAATGTAGTGTAGATATTATAAATTTGCAATTTATTTAATCGAAAAAAATATATTTAACGTTTAATTATTTCATAACTAATTGTAAAGAAAATTAAAGTGAAAAATAAAAAGAAATAATTGTATTGGTTATCCAATTTTAAATTAATAGGTGATATTAATGTCTTTACATTAATATTTTCCTTTTTTTTTTTAAGAAACTTAAATTTTAATTTCATTATTTTTTAATAACAAATAGTAAAAAGAAATGTCAAGATATAAAGTTAAATAATTTTAAAGACTCTCCTCTTTCAACTCCAATATTATTTTACAAATATGGTATTTTATTATTATTAGTACGTTTATTCCAACTTTGTTTATTCATATTCTTTCACACATTAATATTAGAATGTCAAGATTAAGATGAAATTTATTCTTTCATATTTAAGAATCCAAAATAAAAAAGGGATAAATATTTATCATAATATTATAAACATATGAAAATTTTACAAAATACGATTTTCCCTAAATTTTTCTTTATTAAAAATAATTATCCTATTGAAAATAACTCGCGTTGAACTATTTAAAATATCTAAACCAAAAATTATTTGTATATCAACCAAACAACAAATTTAAAAAAAAAACAGAAAGAAACAAATATGAAAACAGAAAATGTAGAATACAAACAGTTTACACGATTCTCAATATTCACAATACACGGTCAATTATCGATATTCATAAATATCCGGTCAAAATTCATTTTCATTTTCCTCCACATCGATACACATTTTCAGAATATTCCAATCGAATGGAAGAAAATCCGAAATAAAAATAGTATTCGTGCAGAATAACATCGGGCAAAAGAAAGTTTGGCGAGATAAAAATTGTCTTCGGTCGAGTCAAATACAGGCAGGAAACTGATAGGATGGAAGCGCAAAGTTAATAGCAGCCATGTTCGTAGTGCAATCGAATAAGAGGCGAGTACGAGGATATAATCGCATTGCCCAATTCCCATCCATAGCGGTGCTGACAAATGACTCGTCGACCTGATTACTGTTGGGATTTTAACGCGAGCTTAATTAGACGCTGTATCTCCCATGACTGATCGAACGTAGCATGAAATGTACAGTCCGCTATTCTTCCTCTGTTTCATCCCTTTAACACCACCGACTCTTCTGTTTTTTACTTTCACGTTCTGCGTCTTTTTTTTTTTTACTTCGACGCTGTGCAAGTACGTGTTTCTATATGAGAGTGTTTTAAAATATTGTGTACTGTTTAGAATTTGGATGTTGTGTTAGAATTTCGTGAAATATTTTGAAATATTTGTTATTCAAAATGTAATTTCTTATTTGTTGTATCACTTTATCTTAAATATAATATTATTTGAAAGTAAAGAGTTTAATTTGAAGATCGAATAAATATTTTATTTTAGTTTCCATTTATTGATAAATAATATTATTTGAATAATTTATTGAATGATTTATTTTGTTATTTTATTCGTTAGATATTTATTATTTGATTTCATTAAAAAATATAAAAGAATTTTTCTGGTTGAAGGGAATGTTAAAAATATTTGTCTATTCATATTTTTCAATTTTTGCATTTATTAGTGAAACATTTATTAGTGAAAATTTGTTGCAAAAATTTTTATCGCTTGTTATTTTTTAATATTATTTGTAAGAATTTGATAAATAATTCGTTTAAAAATAAGTATTTAATTACTTTTCAAACAAGATTTTGTAATTCATTTATAATCTGCTTGAATAAAATATGAAATTTTTATTTCGAATAAATTTATTTTTTATACTATAAATGTTTCACTAATAAATGCAAAAATTGAAATAATTATTTCTCATTCCCTTTGAAAATTTCAATGCTATTATTTGTATTAAAATTTGAAAAATTGATAATTCCAATTATCACAAGAACTAATTTTACTAATTTATTAAGTATAATATTAAGTAATCTGAAAACAAACTGAGTAACAACTGAATAACTAATTTCTATTTCATTATTAATTTCTAATCCTGATATTAAAATTGGTTGTTAATCAACTTTTGCTCTTTAAACTATGTACTTCGAGAAACTTATTCAAGATGAGAAAAATGAATTTTTAAAATTATAAACTTCATTTTTCACGTAGTCCAATCTGTTACGATTCGAATACGAAATAAATTGATTTAAAATATTAATTTTAATTTATATATCTAAAAAACAATTGTCAAATTGTTTTATTATATATATATATATCTTTCTTTGTTCCTAATATTAAATTTATAATCTCGCATATAGAAAACATCCTGCTAAAAATTTAATCGAAAGAATAGTCGTGTAAAAGTTAAATCGTTAATTGTATTTCTAGTTATTGTTCTCTTCGATTTGTCTGGATGGTTTTTTTTATTGATCTTATTTGGTAATAAATGATAATTAATTCAATTAATAGGTGTGAATCATATAGATTGGAATTTCTTTGCGTATTTTTCGTCTCGTTGCCTAAAATAATTTTATCTCCGAAAACCGGAAAACTTCTTTTCCACGATTCATTATAGTTTTACGCACGTTTTATGAGAAACGCTGTTCCTGTATTTTCATTGTTATCAACGTTTATCCCGCATTATGACCTCCGAGTGGTGAAATTCTGGGAAATCCTCTCTAAAACAAATTGCACCCGAGTTTGAATAGGGATCACATAGGGCCTAGGAATAATTTATTTCGCGTACGATTCCCATTCAATTCTTTTGAACGGGATATCGTGTCCGGCATATTCTTATAGTGTTTTTATTAAATCGTTCCAATCATTTAACGTATATGTCTACGGTTTGATCATAAAAATAAGATAATCAAGATTTTATTTATAATTTTTTAAATTTATTCTTGAAATAATTAATTTATTTTTAATAATGTCAAAATTTGTATTATCATGCAACTTATTACAATCATGATACGATATATGTATATTTTTAAATCAAAATTTTTTTAAGTTTTGTTAGTTTTAACATATTCAAGCATAAATATTATTCGTATATATGAAAACGCTTGTGCTGGGCTCATACACAAAAACAAACACGTGGAAAATATGTTCCTATCTTTTGTATTTAAAAGTCAATTTGCAAATCTTCACGATTCTCATATCGAATATGTTAAAGAGATAAATTTTTTGAATCACTTAACGATAAATTATCTCATTTCAATGAAACAGACATCGATACGATTGTTATTTATCTTTCAATCGACCCAGGCTGAGTTTAGTCTCAGAGTTGAATTTCCCGCTAAACAAAAAAAAAAAAAAAAAAAAAGAAAAGAAAAAAAGAAAACAAAGAAAAGGAAGGGGGAGAAAAAAAGTTGGACGAGTCGTTTCGAATTTAGCCGAACTTTTTCTATTCCAAAAGCCAAGGGGCTTGCCCGGTGTGGAAGTTGACCGAAAGTTTCTAGCTCACGTGCGAGGAGACTTCAAGTGGAAAGGACGAGTCGTTAATTTCGTCATTCGTCGCATCCCGCGGGCTCTGGCACGTTGTTCGTTCAGGTTTACAGGTCCTAACTTTTCGTCCTTAACTCGTTAATTAAGGGCGAAAGCATGGCAGTGTAGAGAGATGGCTGGGATGGAGCCGAAGAAGCGAAGTTTTAATAACATTACCGTAATAATACCATCCGCCCCCTCGCTATTCCTTCTTGCAACGTGCCCTAAATTATCAAAGGATCCTCCATCTCCACCCCTTTTCTGTACTGGCCACCCTCCTCCATCTACCCGCTCTCTAGTTTCACTCTCCCTTTCGACGAATGTGTTTCGAGCTTCCTATACACCTTTGATTTCACGAGAATCGTGCGGTCGAAAGGGTTGTTGGATTTCGAGCGACCATACGTGGAATGGTGGGTGAAACACTTTTACTTTTCACTGCGGGGTTTATTTTGAAAGCGAGTTGTAAGCGAGGTCGTAGAGAGAATTGTTTCTAAACTTGGACGGATATATGTGTACAGGGTGTGTTTACGTTTAAGCGAGAACGGTAGAGAATATTTTGCAACGGATTGAAATTATGTGAAAGGGATGAGATTGGAAGAATTAAAGAATTATGAAAGAAATGAATTAAAAGGAAATATTTGTTATTAGAGTATTTGAAGAGTTTTTTTCTTTTTTTTTTTTTTTTTAGTTAATGATCATGATTTAAAAAAATAATAAATTTTTTTTTTTAAATTTGGTTTATTCTCTATTGATATCGGGAAATTCACTTTTTTTGGTTCATATCACGTTTTACAAAATTTCGATTAAAATATCTCCTTAAATTAATGATTTTTCACTATGAATAGAAACTGTATGATTTCATCTATGGAAAAATTATTAATATTGTATAATATATTTCATTATGTCAATTTTGTGATTTGTGAAATTATTTAAAATTTCTTGTGAGAGTTAAAAGAAACATTCTGTACATAAGGAATGAATAAAAAGGAAAAAATTTAAGGAATGATTTTAATAGAAACTAAAGTTTATTTTTCAATAAACAATTATAAACAATTTATTATGCATTAAATGAAATAAGGATAAGATAGTTCTATTTCTGTTCTCTCATATTTTTTTCTTTTTCTTGTTTCATCTAAAATTGTAAAATTAAAATTATTTATAACTGAAAGAATAAGCTTTTATGAATATTTTTGCATATTTTTCACTTTTTATTATTATTATTATTATTATTTTTTGATTTTTAAAATAGATTCTTACATTTTCTCCCCATGTTCGATTATTCCATATGCTTTCAGTCGCATCTTACATCTAAAATTCTGATTTTATTGAAAGAAAATCCCTCTAAGAGACTGAAATCAATCTCCCCAAGATTTCAGCATTTTTTTCAATTTTGAATAATATTTCATTCGGAAATATTTTTCATAAGAATAATAAAATAAAATTATTTAAAATATTTAAATTATTTAAAAACTAAATAAATATTCTATAATTTAAAATTTATCCCATCTATTTACTCTATTACAAACTTATATTTAAAAAAAAGAATAAAAAAGTTCTGAAATTCTAATTTTTCATTAAAATAAAGAAATTAAATTTTTATGGCACAAATATTTCTACATCTGACTGAACTATAGAATAAGAATGAAATAGAGAAAATAGTAGAAAAAATTACAAAAGCGTAGCAAGATAAGAATATTGAAAAAAACAAAAGGGTGACTAAGGAATGGAATCATTTGCATTTGCCAAAACGAGTATATTATCGATCGCTTATAATTCATAAAGTAAATTTAAATTATCATCTACCAGAGAAAACTGAGAAATAAAGTCAATAAAACGGTGGAGCTTGCACGTTGGCTCGAGATTTGTATATTTTTCATCCTTTATACAGAACAGGAATGTTATTTCAGACAGGTGTATCGAATGGGAAATTTACATCACTCCTCCGATTGGCGGAAATTCGTCGAACGTGAAATTTCTGTTGTTACTCATTCAATCCATTGCTAGAATTGGAAACTGATCTATCCATCGAACCATGGAAATATCGGATTAACAAATGCACCGTACATTTACGACGAATTTCACGCATCGAAATTATAGATAAAGAGGAAAAGTGACGCGTGCGGGATATTTTTATTTGATTTGTATTGTATTGTGATTTGTATTGTGCAAAAAATGGTGTTCCTTAAAAATAAGAGAAAACTTGAATTTTTAATTGAATCGTACAAATTTCTTCCAGATTACAATTTGAAACTTTTTAAAATTCTTATGTCTGTTTTTATTGTAATTTCATTTTATTTATTTTATAATTCATTTTGTTTATTAGATAGATTATTAATCGATTATCAACAAGAAATATTTCATATATATAATCATTATTAATAATTAATGATTAAATTGTACAGATTTTGTTTTTTAATCTTTTTATAATATATTATAATTTGTCAATTTTCGTATAATATTAGTTTTTAAGAAAAAAATAAAAAATTTTAAATATAAAAAAAATATAACGTCATTTATAAGTTTTCGTGTAAATTTTAAAAATTTTCTAATTTCTTTTAATTCATAAGAATTTCGATGTTTAGACTTACTTATTTTATTAAAATATAATTTTGTAATTAATTTTTAAAAAATAAAAGAAAACAAACATATAAAATATGTATATATATATTATATTATTATTTAATTAATATAATCGATAAAACTTATTATTAGTAGTTTAATAAAATTATTATAGTTTAATAAAACTATTATTATAGTTTAATAAAATTTAATTTTATTTAAAAATGACAATATCCTCCATTTCCCAGAGCAATAAACAAGCTACATCATAAATCAATCCTTTAAATATTCGATCAACCTGTCGAACCATCATCCGTATCATATAGTTACCTAGTAATGTTTTAAATCCCCAGTCGAGTCGTAACACGTCTCCATGTATATTTGCCTTAACTTTTCAAACTGACTATTGTAAACATCTTCAAACACGATTCATCAATCACATCGTGCCTCACGTCGCGCGGATTCGGTGTAAATACGAAGTTCAAATCCATGATCGATAGACTCAAGTTTCGACCAACTGAAATTTAACGTACTCCTGAACCGAGAACATTAAAATCACTGCTAACCAAACCTTCGTGGAAGTTGCTTTGCAACTTGTACCAACATCTCAATGCTCTCACGTTGATTTATTACAGGCAATGTACGTTAATTCCCATTGTACATTTCAAAAATCTTTTCTATGCTGCCTATTTCTGTTCATAGAATAACATAATATTATCTGTCAATATAATGTTTTATGTTCATCCATTCTAAATAAGATATAATTTTTTTAATTTAGTTAATTTTTTTTTAATTATTTTTTTATATTTTATCATAATTGTTGCTGATAAATTTTAAAATAGATTAGAATAAATTGTAATTATTTTTTTTTTAGTTATTATATAAATTTTATTAATAGTTTTATAAAATAATATGTATTTTATTGCAAATAAAAATATCAAACGTTTATATGATACATAGAATTTTAATTTTATATATTAGAACATTATCTTATTGACAGATGAAATTATTATGCATTTTTTTTCAACAATTTTTCAAATTTTCGTTAATAAGATCGATATATCATGCTCATCATTAGTGGTTCCATAATAATAATACTAAATCATCAGTTTTCAAAGAAAGCAAATTAAAGATGAATTATTATTATTATCCAAGCGTTTCGTTTAATTTATCTTAAATTTTTCATCATTTTTTTTGTTTTTTTTCTAAAATTGCAAAACTAAAATTTAAAATAGATATTTTAAAAATAATAGTATAAAAATAATTAAATAAAATGTTTAAAGTACTATTCTTTCTTCTATAACAATTGTCCAATAAATTAAACGAATCGCTATTATTCTAAAAATATATGATATACATTCTAAAAATATGTGAACCAGATGCAGACTTTCAAAAATCAAAAAAATCAATCTAAAAGAATCTCGTTGAAAAGTCATATATAATACCGATATAAAATAATTCCAGGCATTATATCTCTATTAAATTCGCCCCCTGTTCAAAGAGGAAACAAGGATAGATCATTCGAAAAAGATGCAAGAAAAAAACAAGAAAGTCGAAAGGGGTGCATTTGGTATCATGAAGATTTCGTAGAGGTGGTGCATGCTATCAAGGACCATCGCCAAAAAAAAGAAAGCGTAAACGCCGTTTCGTTTCGAGATTGTCGTGTTTCGCAGCTGTGATAGAGATTGCAGCTGCGAACTCGCATCTGGGCCAGGTGATGTTGCACAGGCCCCGAGCGGCCTCACTATTTCACCCTTTATTGTCCCACTTTTACAATTAGCCACGCCGAAAAGAAAGCCGTCTCGTATCAACAGGTAACTTCCTGATATTGCACCTCCATGGATGGTGTCTTTTGGTAGGAACAAAAACAGCCAGGCTAATTGCACCGTCCGCAATGAAACAACGGTTACTTTGTTACTCGACCTTCGCCCCCTACCTACTTTCTTGCTAATTGAAAATCCTCGTCTCCCGTGAAATTCGATAATATGTAGAGACGAAGCAAATTTCTCTGAATAGAAATTCGAAATAAATTGAAACGAATGAAAATAATGAAATATTTCTATAAGAATGTAGTATTTTTAGAAGATTGATAAATTTTAATAAAATTTATGGGGTGTTTATATATTCGTGG